>NW_005843137.1:66727-67441 GCF_000455745.1 Alligator sinensis | reverse complement strand
GAGGATTGGGGATGGGAAGGTAAGGGCCATTACAAAGTAATTTTGGGTGGCTTCTGGAGCTCTTAACCCCTGGTTTGTACACATGTTAAAACCTTAAAGTTGTGTTAAGCACTCATTATATGTTCAAAGGTTACACCACTCCAGGGCAGGATTATCTGTGATCTGCACTACCCAGCTTCTATTTCATTAAGGTGTGGCCACTTCCTACAGAGGTGCTGCCTAAATTGAAGTCCTCCAGTATCTCAAGATCTCATATGCCCAACCATAGAGCAGGGATAGATGCCTCTCCTGTCTCACCAGCCCTCTAGTGGGAACTCACAGCTGTATCTCCTAGTCAGGGCTCTGCTCACTGGCTTCTAGTGGCAAGTCACAGCTGAGTAAGTGGGGGACAGTCAGGGAAGGTTTCTAGACTAAGGGTTTGACTGCTCCAAACTCCAAATTAGCACTAACACCGATCAGCATTTGTGTGACATACAACATAAGGTGTCACAAGGCCCTGAGGCTAGCCAGATCCATTCCAGTCCCACCCCACCCTTAGGCAGTACCAAGGGCTTGGGCCTTTCATTTACCCATTATGTTACTGGTCATTTGCACTTAATGTTCTTTTCCTTTTACTCTTTTGTTGCTTCATTCAGTAGCTAGAAGGATTATTTCCAATATTTAGTGCCATTTATTTTATTTTATTTTTTTACTGTGTGCTCAGCTTGCCTCATT
>NW_005843137.1:62885-66696 GCF_000455745.1 Alligator sinensis | reverse complement strand
AAAGAGTTTTCAGGGATAAGGTAGAAGAAGCCAACTAGTTAACTTTCTGCTTGTTTGAGAAAACCAAAGCACTGCTGTGTCATGCAACCATGGATACTCAGAATGTCTGATTTTGCCTTTTAAAAAAAAGGCACAGATACTTAAGATGAGCCTCCATAGAGTTATCTTGCACAGTAATGGGCAGGGCTGAGAAGCAGAGACTGCAGGTTTGGTGCAGATTTAGAAGTGAGGCTGAGACAGAAAGAACAGCAGAAGGATAGAGGGACAGTAGATGCAGTGATGCATTGCAGCAAAATGTTTAGTTTGAATAAGACTGAGAATGGACTTTTTAAGGTAAATATACAGCAGGCTCTTAAGTCTAAGGTGAATGGCACTGCAGCAGCAGCAGCAGCAACATACTGTTTACTTACCGTTGTATTCTCTTCATGGTGGACTTCTCTTTTGACAATATTTAAAATAATGATTTGGAATGTATCTATGTGATAAAAGTTGTATTGTTACACTTTCTTATGACAAATAGGCTTAAAAAGCTGTCAACCATCATGCCCCCAAAACTGTGAAGAAAACTGTCACAAGTATAGACACAGAGAACATATATTTCATACCATTTCAAGTATGGTAACTGTCATATCAGGAAGAAGGGAAGACTTGGTATTAGTGATGCTCTCAGCACCCCACTTCTTTATACAGGTCATGGTCCATTAAGATGCATCTTTTTTGTGCCTGTGTGTGGATTTATGAGTGATTTTTTTCTGGGTTCGTAGACAACTTTTTAATTTCTATGCATCTGGGTGAAAGAAATCCTCTGCTTTCAGAGCTACTGAGTGCCTAAAATATACCAAATCCATTACACTGGAAGTGAGATCCCTGGAGAAGAGCTCTGGTTCTACTTTACAGAGGATTAGCAACTATTGCATGAGCTAACCCTGTGCAGTTCAAACACTACAGTGACAGGGGAGATATGGAAAGGATGAAAACCAGGTAGAAACTAGCCCTGAAGCAGGTTTATCAAAGAAGCCATATCCTCAGAGAGGATGTGGCTTCCTGAAATAAAGTGACGAGGCCAGTCTGTAAGGGAAAGTGAGTTACAAAAACTACTGGAAGTTTTCAGGATTGTTTGAGACCAAACAATTACACATTGAAGGGATCTGAGTTGCCAGAAGGCTATTAATGGAAGTATATAAACCTTTAACACATTGGAAGTATATCATCCTTTTACACATTGGAAACTGATGCATGGAAAAATGGAATAGCAGATCCTCAGGTGGTGTTGATAATCTGTCATAGCTCCATTAAAGTCAGAAATATCTCCATTGACTTCCCATTAACTTTGCGTTCTTTCATTAGTGTCTTTTTACCTCAAAATTCACTATGCATTTTGTTATGGATCCTCCTTTCATTCTTCCATTCCTTGGTGGATCTATAGTAGCTTAAAACAACCATGAATTTTTGGTGAGGTGATTTTCTGAAGAAGTATATGACAGTGCAGGTAACTGAAACTATGTTTCTCCTCTCCAACAATACAACCTTAACTGCTTAGACCATCCTTTTTTCCCCCCAGCAGAACTTGACTAGAAAGAAAGCCCCAAGCAGGAGGTAATAAAAAAGCATAAGTGAGCAGCTCTAAGCTCTGTGTGTGTGTGTGTGTGTGTGTGTGTGTGTGTATCACCTTGGTTTCCCCCACCTTCCCCATCCCCTTGCTTCCCTTGTTATCCCTGTTTCCCTCCATCTGCTGCTTTTCCCCTCTATCCCTAGTCTTCCCTATACTGCTAAGAATCTTACCTATGTCCTATGATCTTATTTGGCTCTCCCAGTTCTCTAGTCTTGCCTCTGGCACCACCTCTTGAGTTCTGCTACTAGCCTCCTTCATATCTCAAAGCATCTGAATTCAGTTGCCCTACATCTCTTTCCTGCATTCTTTCATTAGTGTCCTTTCACTTTGCCACTCCTTGCAGTACCCAGGTTCCAGGAGAAAGATTCCAAGGTAAGTCTCTAAAATCCCAGACGGTGAATGCTCAGTGCAGGCATAATCATTGGAGAATTATAAGGCAAATGCTGAGAGTTACTTGATGTAGGTCCTAGAACAGCAAAACCCCATGTTTATCTGTGCATGCAACAGTAAAAACTCTCATTAGCAGTGTCTCTCAATGCCTCACAATATTTTACTGAAATATATATCACCGCTTTACACACGGGAAATGGAGAGATTTTACAGGATTTTCACCAAGTTGAGCAAACCTCCACAGGATGAGAAGAATGTAAACCCTTAGCACTTGGAGAATCCTTCCTGCCAAAATGTTGAGCCTCTTCTCCATGGAGAAACTAGAATTTATCAAAATGACAGTTGTAAGATTTTTTTCCAGATAGGCTACAAAGTATTTTTCTCCAGTCGCATTCTCAGAAAATGCCAAGACAACTAAACACTCCTCCCAAATTCAACAAAGAACAGATACCTGCATGTGAAAAAAAGCAGTCTGAAGAGGGTAACATTATAAGGAACTGAAATGTCTTAGAAGTGTCAGATGTCAAATATATGCAGTGCTATTATTTATATCTCCATCTCTCCAAATATAAATTGTTGTGGGCATGTTTATATTTTATTTCCAATAAGTCTGTTATAATCTATATATATGGGGCTTTATTTGAACCCTATTGAAATGATTTAGCAATTACCAATGAAACATCAACATATGTACAGACATTATACGTAAAACAGTATAAACGACCAAAAAACTGTCAAAAACCAAAATGACCAAAAACCCATAACAGTACAGAAGTTGGGTGTACATAGACCAGTTTAAAAATGGCAGGACCTGGTCTAAGATACAGATTGTATCAGAGTAGGATAGATGTAGTATCAGACTTAAGTGATTTAGATCAGACTGATTTTTTGGTGACTCAAGTTAAGTCATAGTCTCCTTGCATCCCAAGCTGTTTTACAGGTCCCTGATAAACCCCCCTTGCAGGGCAGTGCACTAGCATTTGCCCTGTTGGTCTGCTTCAGCTGAGCAGGCTCTCACAAAGCCAGCCACAGGCAGGAGGGGGGCTGGGACCATGACAGCTCTCAGTGGACCCCATGCAGCTTGGGGGAGGGTCCCAGTCCCAGTCTAAGCCAGCATAGCTGGGGGTAGAGGGGGTGACTTTAGTGGGAACCTCCACTCCCCCAACCTCCTGACCCAAATGGCCAGCACAGACTTAGTCCTGCACCCTCATGAGTATCCGGCTGTCAGTGGTGGAAGGGGGAGGTGGGAAGTGGAAGCCCCCACCATATGGCCCAGGTCTTGGCTCCCCCAGACCCAAGCCATCACAACTGGGGAGATCTAGAACAGAGGGAGCCTCTGCTCCCACACCACTTCACAGCCCAGGTGGCCAGCATAGCCCCTTTCCCCAAGCCTACCCCTCCACCAGCAATGGCTTTCAGTGATGGAAATCCTTGCCTTGGCCCCAGCCCCACCAGACCGAAATCAGAACAGCTGGGAGGGGCCCCATGCAGGAGACCTCCCCCCCTACCCCCCACTGCCCATCCCAGGTGCCATCCTCAGGCAGGGGGTAAGGCTGGGTACCGCATTGACCAGCCAGGCCAGGCAGCAGAGCAGGGGAGTGGAGGACCCCACCATGTGCTGTGCTGGCTCAGGTTTGCAGGAGGCAAAGCCAGGGCCTCTCCTCCCCCTCTGCCATCACTCACAGCTAGCCACTGGCAGGGGGGTGGGAAGGGGCTGGGGAGAGGGGCCATGCTGACCAGCCAGGCCAGGAAGTGGGGGTTAGCAGAGGCCCTCACCACACCAATTCTGCCCCCTCCAGCTATTCTGGC
>NW_005843137.1:56711-62850 GCF_000455745.1 Alligator sinensis | reverse complement strand
CCCACGGCCGCGGAAGTGGGGGGCGGGGCCCTCCGCTCTTTCCCCCAACAACCTCTGATAGCTGGCCACTGGCAGAGTGGGTGGGGTTGGGGAGAGAGGCCATGATGGCCAATCAGGGATGTCCTGCTGCTTGACTGCTTGGCATTCTCTGGCAGCCTGCTGGGAGGCAGGTGGTACTGCCCCCAACCTGCTGGCCTCAGCCAATGGAGGTGGCCAGCATCCTCCCCACACTGAAGGGTGAACATCTGTTCTGTTTGCTCCCAACCTAACCTAAGTTGCTTCAAGTAACATGTGAAACTTAGACTGCTTCTGCCCTGGGCTTTTTGAATGTTTGTACTTAGCCACGCTGTCCCCACAATTAGCTATAATTCACCAGAAGATATACTGCATCATTTTGGGGGATATACCATACACCAATATTTTTAGAAATAAATCCAGAAATATTTTATT
This sequence comes from Alligator sinensis, assembly GCF_000455745.1. Classification (NCBI taxonomy): domain Eukaryota; kingdom Metazoa; phylum Chordata; order Crocodylia; family Alligatoridae; genus Alligator; species Alligator sinensis. The sequence goes on along the minus strand of NW_005843137.1, from coordinate 62,400 downwards.
AATCTGATTTGAGATCCACAACCTTTATTCTGTATACAAATAGGCAGTGATTTACAACTGAACAGCATTATGGAGATTTGGAGGCAGCCCATTTATTTTTCTTAACCACTAAGGAAACAAATATAGATTCTTTCAATATCTAGTAGCAGAACCACTCTCAGTGACTGGAGATTAAAATTCCCATGCCGCCTTAAAATGGCAAATCTCATGTACACTTTGAAAAAGCAACTGCATAAATTTTATACTATATGATTACTAGGTATACTTTATAGAGAATGATTTTTAGTGTTTCCAATGACTAAACTAAGACATTCATAAATTCTTTTAAGACTTTGGGCCTCTGAAATTCTACATATTATCAAAAAGATCATAAATTCTGTCTCCATGGGCTATAGACTAACCAATTAACTGTACTTGCCAATATGCTTTAAAGTTTTATACAGCAACTGGCCTAGTTTAAGCTATCTCACATTACAGGCATCCAAAATTATACCTATAAAACCATGATTTTTATTACAACGCCCAGTAAAATGTCATTACAGGTTAAATGTTCCTATTTTATCAAATATTGTATCAGAGTAGAAGAAGAGGGGTGGGGGGGGGGAATTATTATTAACATATTTAGGTAACATGCAGTTGGTATCTATGAACTATTTTGGCTACACCAACAACAAGTCATTATCCCAAACTGATATTAACCCTTCTGAAGACATAATAGGACTTTTTTAATAACCACTTCATTGTCATGTAGCTCAACTGAAGCTAGCAGCAGTAATTCTGGAGGACTAAAAAAAAGGCTGTTATGGATTAGCTTTTGCTCTACCAGAAGCAGAAAGTAATGAAAAATTTAGTTAAGATTTTTGTTTGCATGAGATTTCCAGCTCAACTTTGCAGCTGCTTAGTAGTCTGGGTATGGAGAATAAGTACCAAACTAAGGACCTAAAATAAATTCACACAATTTTTTTAAAGTTTTGTCTCTCATAAGTATATAATACCATGTTTTGGATGACAAAAAATGTATTATATATGAATGGTAAACTTGGGTTTTAGAGGCTTCGAATACCATGAACTGTTACAAGACTTTCATAAAAACAGTTTGACAATTTTTTGCTACTCTTGCAGCAGTTAATGAAACTAATTCATCCCATGCAAGTTGCTTAGATATCAAACATTATTCTAACTATGAACCAGCTTGTCTTTTGATATTATGTCTGCTAGGCGTGAATGACATTTATTATTTTTGGACGTTTAAATGGAAGACTGGCCAAACTCTTGACATAATAATGACATAATGACTGATGCCAATCATTTTCTCTGTGACAGACCAAATACACATCTTTGCTGGCATAGCTGGTACAGCACCCAAATAAGAGAAAACTAAATCTGTGAAGTAGAACAATGAATAAACTAAATGTCAATGAAAGGCATATGTACCAAGAATATAAAATTATGATGATGTGAACAAAGCACCAGCTGGGAGAAGCAGAGTGACAGCATGATTGTCTCTCAAAAGAGAATAAATTTGGGCTTTTATTGAAAACACATACACAGCAGTTAAAAGGAAGGACAAGATTCTGCAGTAGGCCTCCCAGAGCCTGACAACTGGAGTCCATTCTTTCTTTAATCCTATCAATTCAATACTCCACAAGGTTTTAATTTGTGGATATTACCCCGTCTTCACTGTATGACAAACACTGATCCTTTTTTCTTTCTTGTGCCATTATGGAGAACAACAGATTAAAGTTTTAATTGGGAGCGTAAGAAATAATCTTTCTAAATAGAATTGATATTGTAAGGGTTATTGACCATTCTGTTCTATGAAAAAGTGGCATTGCGACATGTTTTTGAAGATGGCCATTTTTAATGTTATAAAATCACGACACAAAACTAATTTAAAGATGTCATTTGTATTTCATTAGCACAGGGAAGATGCTGTCAGTGGCATACTCATAAGAAACAATGAACTGCATAGACTGTGCTATCACTTATGCTGAGAAAAACAGAATATCTCCACTGGACTAAAGCCAGGTATGGACATGTTTAATGTTTACTTTACTGAGCCAATATACTGGTCTTTATGTTCCTTCACATCATGTGGTATAATTAATGATTTCTGAGAGGAAAGCACCATTGTGCACCTGGCATCACGATGGTGGTCCTGAGCACAATGAAAATAATTAACAAGCAAGCCATTGAAGTACAGGACCCATCCATTGTGATGAGAAGGAAGCTACTACACATTTAATGATGTTAGAAAGCTAAGAAGTAAAATCTTAGAGAAAAAAAACTTAAAAGAAAGGGACTGCATCAGTGATTTTCAGCCAGTGTCCTGCTGCATCCTGGTGGGGTGCCTTGACATCCTTGCAGTAATCATTTTCAAATGCAGTAATATAATCCTGAATGTCACAAGTAAGGCCTGGTATAAGAATACAATTTGGGAAGGATTGTCTGAACTCCTGGGGGATATACCCTAGAACCCACATTTACCAAAGGTATGAGTTCAAACCCCCACCCACCGTAACCTCCACTAGCAAATGGCCTTCATGTTCTATTCATTGATAGGCACCAAAGGAAGTGCTCGTATACTTTAAATTAAGGATACAGTGCATCATAAATCTCCTCTATATAGTTTAGGTTATACAGTTAGCTTTCTTAGATATGGATATTTATATTTTGGTCCAGGAATCAGGGCAAGCTGCTTTTTTTTTTTTTTTGGTGGATGTCTCTACCATCTGTTTTATGAATCCTTGAATTTATAATAGAAAGGTCATTTTTTCATTTCAGTACATAGGGAATCGAGTTTCAATAATACAACAGGACTTGGCAAGAACTAAAGAAAAATATTTCTCATTTGGTGTTTTGGTTTACTAAAATGTTCTGGACCACTGAGCTGCAAAACTTTTTGATTAACTGATTGAAAGGGAGGTTATTACAGCAATATTCTTGAACCAGAGGCCCTAAAGGAAGGACTCTGATGACCAGATTCTTTAGGGACATAATGAAAGGACTTCAATGCATCCAAGAGATACCAATGCATTGAAGAGATAACCTAGGCATTTTTAGAACATTCAGAATAAATGCACTGGTGTCCAGACTGGCAAGGGATACTTCAGACAAAGCTGTGGAATTTAGGGCCTTATGCTGGGGTAAGTAATCATTCATTTGTATCCCAAAGATATTACAAAAAGGCAAACCATTCCAAAATAATTTGGAATATTGTATAGGAGGTGTTTTAATCAAGAAAGCAGAAAGATTTAGGGCACAGCTACAGTCTTTTCCCAGGGATGACTGTAAATTGGTCTGAAACATCAGGGAGTCACCAGACTTTCACAGGTTGAGTATGGCAAAATATCTAAATTGGGAGGATAACTTTGTACATGAATAGGAGCCCAGCACTAGGCTTAGAGGATTGCCAGGAGCTAGCCCCATAAAGGAGGCTACAAATAAGAAAGGTGTGATCTGCACTGCATGTTGATGATAACTGCCAGATGAGTAAGTTAATAATTTAAATCACACTTTGTTCTTTCAGAATGTGCAAGAAGACCATCCTTGTATTTCTAGTATTGAGAAAAACCTTATACATGGAGGTGCACTTTTACTTTTTTTCCAGCTGTGAAGACTACTTTAGTTAGAGCTGTGCTAAATTTGCGCACTAGGATTTTTTCTACAAAATTTCTAACATTCCCTGAACTAAAAAAAAAAGACCACAAAGTATATAATCTATTCACCTTTAGAGGAAAAAGAACACAAAATCCTTCATGCCACTGATTTTTTGTTACATATCCCTCAGATGATCCTGATTTTGATTAAGGCAGTAGTTGCAGAGAAATATTACACTACTCTGCTTCTACATGTCTACTGGAAATCCTCCTTCTGGATCACAGGGCAGTTATTATGAATAATCCCATACATATTTGTTAGGGTCCCCTTATGGTTATGCAGGTGTTCTACAAACTATTTCAGAGCTAAAATAGCTGCAAAGCTTTGTAGAGGTGGGAAAAGCAATAGTACACGATCAACACTAGATAAAACTGGTGGCCACTTCGTACAGTGGAGCCTATTCATAAATAAACATTAAAATGTGATGTTTCTCATGGTTTGTAGTCCATGCTCTGAATTAACCTCAGCAATAGAAATCTGATGTTTCCAATTGTATTCAATGCAATTGGATATAAGTATCAATTCTTTGTAGGGTCCTTATGGTTTTATAAGGTTTTTAAAATTTATTTCAGAAAAAATGAATGATTTCTGTATAATATCTTAAGCAGAACATTATCTGTATGCAAATATTGTTTTACTTATACCTTTAATTCTCTACTGTGAGAAAGTGTAAAGGCTTGTCTAAATTACCCTAAAGATGAGTGTAATGGTGAAGAAAAAGAAGGGTTATTACCATATCTGGATAGTAAAGCCTCCAAATTCTTTCTAACATTATGCTTTAATGTGCTGCAGTTACACTAAATAACAAACAAATCACCTCACATACCTTTTTAGTGTTGATTCTGCAAGTGTAATGATGGAAGACGATTTTTCATAATTTCAATATATTTCTTGCCCTGAGTGCTTATAAGTCAGATGGAATAATGAGTGACAAGAGAAGAAAATGAGAAACAAAAAATGTGTCCACCTCACATGCACTTATAAGATTTTCATTTTCAGTGATGTGCAGTAGCGCAATGGAAAAAGTGCAGGTAAAAGATGGCAAATATTTAAGAAATTGATTCTGAAACACACACACAATACTTTTTAACATTCAGCAATGGATTTTCTTTTGACAGGAGCAAATACATTTGAGAAGTGGCAAAGGAAGAGGTATAGAAACCTAATCTTTCAACTGTTATGCTATACCACTAGAGATTTCAGGCTTCAGTGTTTAGGACTTTTTGTCTGTTCCTTCAGAAATGAATGCTAACTATATAGTTGTCTTTTTCCAATAAAAGCCATAGAAATGAATTTGCAAGCAAGGCACATAGAAGTCATATGCTATATTGCCTTCAAAACTTGACTATAACAAATATTTTAGACATGGATATTTTAGGAAAGAAAAAGCAAACTTTTTCTCAGAGGTGTTTCTGATTTACAATAATTAGCAATGGTTTTTGATTAGCTGATTGGAAAAAATCAAGGCAATGTTAAAGTACAAACCGTGTTGGCACTGTAGAATCTAAAACCCTGGATTATTTGAGTAGTAGTTTTTAATTTGTGCATTTTTCTAGTTCTATGGGCTATATGCAACAGGAAACCCTAAACCAATGTTTGATTTTATTATCACCTATTTTCGAAACATTAAAGTGGTCAATCAAGAGGAAACTTGCATTCATCTACTTTGTTTAAAATATCTATTCTAAGTAAAAGTTTAATCAGAATGATTTTAGAAGAAACTTTCATAGTATAATGTGCTGCATATTTTTCTTGAATGGCTCACAGTAAAACTACAGACAGGTAATCAAGAGGAAAAGGGAATAAGGAGCTCAAGGAAGATGAAAGATTGTGAAGCCCAATGCTATAACATGTTCATATGGATACTGTAAATTCTACAGTGCTCTGTAATATGAATTTCCCTCCTCATACACATTTTCTATTTTCAGGCCAAACTATTTTGATGTACCACTACATTAATCATTGTCAACCTACAGTGAGCCAAGGACTGCTGCCTATCATAGTGAAATGATTCAAAAAAATCTTGCTT
>NW_005843137.1:50082-56680 GCF_000455745.1 Alligator sinensis | reverse complement strand
GGAATGTGCCACTGCTGGCCAAGTGTATTGCTTCCTTTTACCGCCAAATTTTAAGAGATGGCACATTCTGACACTGTCAATGACATCAGTTAGAAGCTGTCTAGCAGACTTGTTGCCACTGACAGTCGAAGTCTAAGCCAGGCTACTGTTCAGCAGAGAACTGAAGCAATGGATACAATATAAACAACGAAATATTCTGTGAGTTTCCACTCTTCTTTCTCCAATATGGTCAGCTCTCTTTGAAGCCTTCACCTTTGCTTTTTTTGCCAGCATTTCAGATAAAACGTCAAGGCCCAAAATTAATAGCCCAAAATAATATTAGCGAATGGCCACAAAATGCTCATGTTCAGGATATTACAATTAAATCCTTTCAGCTGTTGAACATGTATTCCATTTTGAAATATTCTGAATTATGAACTATTATTTGCCATTTACAAATCAAAGATTTTACACTGTCTTTGATCCATGTGTGAAATTTTGATTGATATTGAAATTAGTGGAAGTCCTGCTGCAGACAAAGGACAGTATTTAACTATTTCAGTAGCATTTCACAGTAAACAGCTTTATATGCAAAGACAGGGTACTGGCTACTCATCTATTTGCATATCCATAGAGCAAATTCACAGCTACTATTCTACAGGGTTTTATAAATCAACTTTTTTATGATTAACTCAATAGCTAAACGTATATATGAGACTATAGTTTTATTAGATTTCTTAGAGTTTCGTGTTGATCTATACCATCTGAAGAAATGGTCAAGGGTATTTAAGGAATGATTTATTTATACTTTTCTTTTCAAATAGTCAGAAAACTCCAGCTGTAGGCCAAAATATGAGCAGAGTCAGATTATCCATGTAAATAGAGACAACAGGAGAAAATACTGCTTTTTTTTTTGTAAACGATTAACTTGTGCACTGCTTATGAGCTTAACATTAACTGAAATACTATAGCCAGGGGATGAAAATACTACAACACTCACATGAATACTGTATAGAATCTTCAATCCTCTGACAAAAATATTTTTGAGAAGGTCTTTTAAATATAGTGAAGTGCATTTTCCCCTTTTCTTACACCACTTTTGTATTTCAACCCAATATTGATTAACATGTCTTGGGCTTAAGGAAATGATATTATTGCAAGTTCTATAATTTACATTTGTGGAACTTTAATTATGTATTTGTTCTAGTATTTGAAATGGTAACTTTAAATATGTAATTGCATTGATGCACTACAGCTGTTGTATCACTCTGATAACATCAGAGTATAACTGATACTTAGTTACATAGCAGCTATACACAAAATTTGAAAGCTGTATGACTGCAAGGGTCCCTCCTCCACAGTTCTCAGGATAGAGTCAGGGACTTAGAATATAGACCAGAATTTCTGATCAAACCTTTCATCCCAATGCACTTCTTGGACCATGGTTCCTCAGGTGTTTCTAGCACCCTGCATATGGGGATCTTGATTCCAATCGTGGCTTTTGCAAGGTTTTACAATACTAAAAAACAGGCACCAAAAATATAGATTCGGAAATGTTTAGTAATTCAAAGTGTTAAGATTATATCTTTTTTTCCTTGTTTTTGTTACTGTCACAGCGGGGTCCTTCAGGAGGGCCGTGGTCTCCTTAAGGCTCTCTCTCCGTGCCAAGTCAGCCCAAGGGCACCCTCAAATTCTCGCCTGCCACGTCTTGCTGGTAAATATAATAGGGAGGCTGCCTTGCGTCTCCTTGGGCACGTAAACTCCTGGACCCCTCACGGGTCTCATCCTGCACCCATGGGTACCTTAGGGCACCCTAGCCTTATGGGCTATGCGTGGCTCCTACCAACCCCTAATACCACGCCCCAAGCCTCGCTGATGGGATAGACGTTGTCCTGTCATGAATCAACTTGCCCGCTCTCCCAGGCCTCCTCTGTAATCTAGCCCACTCCTGGGCCTCCCCTGTAGTCTAGCCCACTCTGGGCTCTCTCTAATACATACCCCCTCACTGGGACTCTCATCAAGCCCACTCTGGGCCTTCTCTAAAAGTGTTGTCCTGCTCAGGAACCCTCTAGCGGGTCTCCGGTCCTCTAGGCCAACCGCACGGCTACCCTCTCCGATCCCGGCTCACCGCACTGCTATCCCCTTTCTCCGGGGACCACCGCAGCACCTTGCCTTTCTCCTGGGGCGTCGTACTACTAACCCCTTCTGTCGGGGTCCACCGCAGCACCCTGCCCCTATCTGAGGACTAGCCTACGGCCGTGCTCACTACGCCCATCTTGGGCTTCTCAATATGGCGCTCCCCCTCTCTGGGGCTCACTGTGCCCACCTTGGGCTTCTCAATAGTCCCCCCCTTTCTCAGGGACTTGTTGGGCCCACGCTGGGCTCCTCTAGAGTGCGCCCCCCCTTTCTGGGGCTTGCCACACCCATGCTAGGGCTTCCTAGCACTGCCCTCTTCTGGGGCTCGTCATGCCTGCGCTGGGGCCTCTCAAAGCCGCCCCTCTCTGGGGCTGGGGTCTATGTACCCCACACACAACCCGGGGTCTATGTTCCCCACCCGCAACCCACTGGTTGCGCTCATCACCACCAGCTGCGCCTTCGCTGGTGCTGTGCCTTCACTGGCGCCCTTACTGGTGCCGGGGTTCTCACACTCCGTGAGCCCCCTATTAGAATAGTGCGCCCTCTTGGCGTCAGGGCCCCCACACCTCTGGGGTCCCTATGAGGCCTCCTCCAACCCCTACAGCCTCACCCAAACCTCCAGTATAGTTTCACAACCAAACATTAACTCAAGCCTCCTGGCTATAACTCAACACGCCCTATGGCTATAACAACATTGCTCCATGTCACAGTGGTACTTGCTGTTAGGCCTCTCTCCGCATCCTAACTACAGGAGCTCCTGCCCCTCTGGCTGCTGGCAGGGAACTGCCAGCCTGCCCTCAGCCCTGGGCTTTATGGGGGCCAGGCCCTGCCCCCTTCTGGCCAGCTGACTCAGATTAGTTGCCCTGGCAACCCGCAGCTGTGGTTATGTTCTGCCAGGGCTCGCTCTCCCTGGCAGTTTCTACTCCCTAGGAGCAGGCACTGAGGTGCCCTGCGACAGTTACAATCATGTATTCATGTAAATCTACAGCATTTCACTGGATATAACACACATCCCAGTTTAAAAACACACCTTATATTTTGAGAAATCAAAATGAAGAATAAAAGATTTTTCCAGAGTGATGGTCACATACAGCAGAGACAGAGACTAATTTTCAGGTTATTTATGCTCTCTTTCCTATTCGGGCAAAAGCCACAGTTTTAACCTTTTTATAGTTGAATTGTCAGTAGCTCTTGGCTGCTCTTCCAAAACCCGAAACTGTAGCTGAAGACTGGACTCCATAAGCAGAGATAGTAATTTAAAATGAACTAAAAATAATCTGCAAAGCTCTGAAATAGATGAGAGACTAGGAGTACCTAAATTGCAGACCAGGAGAAGAAAGACTTGGACTACCTAAAATGACTGAAGAAAGGATAGCTAGATTAGTGGAACATGGAGGCTATTAAAAAGGAGAGTCGGTTATTAGCTCCTGTTGAGTGAAGAACAAGTAGCAGAAACCAAGTAGATCCTAATGAGCCATGAAGTCAATTGACTGCCTTAGCAGTGCCTCAATAGAAATGCCACTACTGCTATTCTGGGCAAAAAATCAGCTTCCCTACTTAAGACAAACACTCCAATTTTGGAAGGCTAATTTTGTGGAGAAAGGTATGCATGGTATACAAGTAGATATGGTATAATAACTTTAAAATGGACAAAATGGTCCAATCAAATGGGTTCTTTTCACATGAGTTAATGTTGAACCACACAGTCTAAAAACACTTACACACATTCACATTTACTTGGATAACTTTATAATAGCATGTATTGTAGCAAAGCACCAAGACAGGCAAAGCCATAACAATTATCCTATGCATGGATATTTAAGTTGCATCTTTTTGTTACTGGATGTTCTTTAAGTCAGCAGCTGTTCCTATTTTTCTGTGTCAAAATGTCTTTTGGAAACACAGCTTCAAAGAAAGCCTGATCTTGATTTAAATAATGAGGAGAGACTTTGGTATTCTTACCATTTAAAAACTGGTCAAAATTGGCTGTTTATTTCCCACAGTGTGGAGAATACTCTCCTGGTCTCAGCATATTGGTGAAGCAAACACAAACTGTCAGTGGGAGTCTTTGACACAAAGGACAAGTAGAGAGCCAAATATGTTAGTATTACTGTGTTTGCTGGCCCTTTCATAACATTGTCAGTGTTTATTACAGTTGATAAACAGAGACCTCATCCATGAGGCTGTCAAGTTCTTCTGCTCTGCTTTGCAATTTTTAAAAAAATGTGTTAATCTCCCCCATATTTGGAATTTTAAGGCTGATTTAAGCCAGATACAACATTTTACAAGAATCAGGACCTGACAGAAAATTTGCTTAGCACTGCAGGTAAAGAATCATATTACTTATTAATATTAGTCAATATTTAAGTACATATTCACTTTTAGTACATATCCACATTCAGTATAGTGATAGTGGTTATGATGGGAGTAGTAGCAGAACAGTAGTGTTGAAAAGAGTCAAATATATCCAGAGTCCCACTGTGCTAGATTCTGTCCAATCAAAGCAAATGACAAATAAAGGATGAAAGACATGTTATTTAAATTCTACATTCAAGTATAGATAGCTGAAACACTAAGGTATAAAGTGATTTGTCCAAGATCCCACAGAAATATTTTATTTAACCAGGAATTAAACCATATCTTTCTTAGTTTAAACAAGTCAAAAATCCATCCTTCTTTCTGCAGTGTTGTTTATTTTAGGTAATAACCCATTGAGAAACAGTAGAAGAGTTCTTCTCCTCTGATACAGTTTTCCTACAAAGTTTCAGCAGCATTAAATGCCCATTGTAGTCTTGAACTTACAAAGAGAAAATATCTACTGGCAGTGGTTTGTCACAAGACAGGTATTGCTCCTGTACAGCAGATTCAACCAGAAGTACCAGCATACTAGAGCAGAAGGAACTTGTTGGGGTTTGGGGAACTGCCTAGAGATTATAAACTGTGCTATGATCCAAAGGAAGTAAGGACTAATCTACCATAACTTTGGCAGACCAATAGGCTTTCTACTTTATGTCCAGAACTTCACTAGTGCCTCAGAACTTAGAGGAGTCCAAAGACAGCTTATAGCAACACTAACCCCATGTAACTGAATTGTGAATGCTGTGCTAAGGGTATATCTACATGTCAGTGCAGTGCCATGAAGAGACAACCCAAGATAGTTGTGAATGTGGTAGCTAGCATACTGGAGTCTACACAGCACAAGGCAGTACTGTTCAGATACATCTAAACTGACTCTCCATGCACTAGCTCTAGAACTGGAAGCAGTAAAGCCAAATTAATGTGTTACTGCACTTGAGCTATTGTCCTGATTTTCAGCAGAACTAGATCAGCTGTGTATATGTACTGCTGATTCCAGTTCCAGAGCTAGCATATTACCATTGGTAGCTCTAACCTGCATTGCAATATATAGATATACCATAAAAGCCCAAAACAAAATCAAATATTATAGGATGCTTGCAGATGTAACCCCTTCCTACCCACAAAATGCTGCTTTACTTTAAAAGCAGCATATTCCCACACCAAGCCCTGTGCATGCTCAGAAAAGGCAGTCCATTACTTCAGCCCAGCTTGCCTGATGTCTGTAAAAATCAGACACTTTAATGGGGCTTTTTTGGAACTTCTATTTAAGAGCTGAAATTGTAAGGAGTGACCTAGAAGCCTCTACTTGAAGATGAAGCAGAAGAGAATGCCATGTGAAAAATGCCCATCTGCAATGATAAGGAGGAGACAGTCCTAGATAAAGGAGGCTTGAAAACAAAAGAAGAAACAGAGTACTGGGTTAAAGGGCTCATTAAAATACTAAAAATCACGCCCCTAGGTGGGGAAGAAGTATGCTAATGAAACACACATGTATGTAAATGAGATACATGGCTAAAACACAGGTATAGAGACATGCTCAGTAAAGAACTTCTTGAGTCACTCACTTATAACCAATCAGCAAACAAGCACGTTTGTGAAAACTTGAAAACTCCTGTATAAAAGATGCTTAGGAGCAGTAGTGGGGGGTGCTTGTTACGTGAATTATTCCGCTTTCACCTTTTATTGCTAGCAATAAACCTTCTTTGTACTTTCACCCCTGGTATCTTTATTGGCCTTTGCATACCGGGCACGATCCCAGACTTGAGCTGGGGCACAACAGTTTTTGGCACCCCAGATGGGACCGCCTTAGATAAGGCTTTGCCTGGACTAACTGATAACCAGACAGCCGCTCCTCTGAAGCGAATGTCAGGTGTGCCCTGGGATCTCTTTTCCCGGTGAGACTTTTGCTTCAGGGGGAGCTGGATCGCTGAGGCAGCAGTAGCCTAATGGTGCAACGCCATAGAGTGAAAGTACCATAACAGGCACTTGGGTGAGAGGGTAGAAAGGGCATAAGGCCTACCGTCAGTACGCCTGCCTGGGATTATCTCTGTAAGTATTCTGTCTGGCCCGAGTCCAAGACCAGTGATTTTTCCCCTGTGAGGACGAGGACTAAGAACAGATCCCT
>NW_005843137.1:47421-48388 GCF_000455745.1 Alligator sinensis | reverse complement strand
CCTGTAATCTTGGGCAGGCCGAAGTCACCCATCAATTCTTGTATATGCCAGACTGCCCCCTTCCCCTTTTAGGGAGAGACCTCCTCCATAAACTGTAAGCTACGTTGTAATTTCAGGATGGGCAAATGTTCTTAATGGTGCCTCCTGAAAAGGGAGGCACCTGCAGGCCTGCCTTCTCGGCCTTCTCCGAGAGGAAAGTACACCGGATATTCCTCAAACCCTGCTCGATGCTGTTGTTCCATGGGTATGGGCAGGTCACCGACCCGGGAAGGCTAAAAATGCTGACCCTGTAAAGATTCAACTTTTGCCAGGGGCCCAGCCTCCATGCGTGAAACAATATCCAATGCAGATGGAAGCCAGGAAAGGACTGAAGCCATTAGTTGAACGGTTCCTGGAGTATGGCCTTCTCCGTGAATGCACATCAGCTTTTAACACACCCATCTTGCCTGTGAAGAAGCCTAAGAGTGACGAATATCGTTTTGTTCAAGACCTGAGAGCTGTAAATAAAGTGGTCGTGAGTATACACCCCGTTGTCCCCAACCCATACACCCTGCTGTCTGCCTTGAACCCAGCTCATAACTGGTTCATGGTTATTGATTTAAAAGAAGGTTTTTTCTGTATACCAGTAGAGAGGCAATCTCAGGAAATATTTGCATTTGAATGGGAAGACCCAGATACTAGCATTAAGACTCAGTTTTGCTGGACTGTCTTACCCCAAGGGTTTAAAAACAGCCCAACCCTATTCGGCACTGCATTAAGCAAGGATCTACGTAGGCTAAAACTGCCACCATCCTGTGCTGTCTTGCAATATGTGGATGACTTGCTTTTAACAGCCACCACTGAAGCAAGCTGCTTGGAAGGAACAATTTGCCTCCTTAATTTTCTGGGACAGGAAGGATACCGAGTGTCCAGAAGTAAGATGCAATCAATGTCCCAGAAGGTAACATATTTGGGATTTGAACTACAG
>NW_005843137.1:40041-44137 GCF_000455745.1 Alligator sinensis | reverse complement strand
TTCCTGGCTTCCCAATTTTAAATGGTTGAGACAGTTATTTAGTATAGTTGTCTTGTTTTGTGTTATAGGGATTATGGTTTGTTGCTATATCCAATGTTTACCTGTTTTTATATCTATCTGCAGGCCTAAGGTAAATCAAATTATTTTACAAACAAAGAAAGCTGATGATACTACATTTGTGTTAAGCCAAATTGCATGGACCAATCATAATAATAATTTAAAATGCTCCAAAGCGGGGAAATGTAAGGAGTGACCTAGAAGCCTCTACTCGAAGATGAAGCAGAAGAGAATGCCATGTGAAAAATGCCCATCTGCAATGATAAGGAGGAGACAGTCCTAGATAAAGGAGGCTTGAAAACAAAAGAAGAAACAGAGTACTGGGTTAAAGGGCTCATTAAAATACTAAAAATCACGCCCCTAGGTGGGGAAGAAGTATGCTAATGAAACACACATGTATGTAAATGAGATACATAGCTAAAACACAGGTATAGAGACATGCTCAGTAAAGAACTTCTTGCATCACTCACTTATAACCAATCAGCAAACAAGCTCGTTTGTGAAAACTTGAAAACTCCTGTATAAAAGATGCTAAGAAGCAGTAGTGGGGGGTGCTTGTTACGTGAATTATTCTGCTTACACCTTTTATTGCTAGCAATAAACCTTCTTTGTACTTTCACCCCTGGTATCTTTATTGGCCTTTGCATACCGGGCACGATCCCAAACTTGAGCTGGGGCACAACAAAATGATCTTTATTTACTATAGGCTGCTTACAGATCTTAATAAAACCCCGCAAAAAACACGTTTTACAGCTGAAATGGGTAATATGCAGCTGAAATAAAAAGTAAAAGAATGCAGTATAAATAATACCACCCAAAGTGGGTATATGGAAAACAGATCCTGTGAAATAATTAGATTTTTTTCCTAAGAATACAATGTTGGCTGCTAGCACTAGTAGTGTTGATGTAATAAACTTGTGTAAAGCATTTTATTTGGTACTGCACAATATCTCAATTAAGACACTAGATTGATACTAACTCAATGTGATATACACTGACTGGATTAAAGCCACTCAAATGAAATATTTCAAAATGTAACTGTAAAAAACAAATCACTGTTTGCTGCTTTTTTCCCAGTAGGATCTCACAAGGGTTTATTTAACATTTTTCAGTTACCTGGAAACTATTGCTGAATTATAAAGTTTAGAGCCCAGGATGACATAGAGGAGACACATAAAGAGGCAGAGGGTGCATCATCACTTCAGTGACTCTGCCACATGTGATTAGGAGAACCAAATAATGGTACATGGAAGAGCACTGGAGGAAGAGAGCTGTAGCTAGGTTGATGCACAGTGTCTTGGCTAGGCATGCAGTTTGCTAATGGGTGGCACCTAAACATACTTTTGGCATTCCAAGGGGCTGAGCGGGACCACAGGACCATGCTTCAGTCATGTCCGATCTCTGTTGTAGAAGCAGACTAAAGGGGGAAGGTCACCAAAGAAATGTTGTGTGAAGTATCATTTCAGGCTCCAGCATGGCACATGGGCAGGACTGAGTATCTCAGTACAGACATTGACTCATGAAAGCTGCAGCCCATCCACAAGAATCTCTGATAGGATCATCCTGGAAATAGGTCTTGCAGGAGCTGCATAATCCCACAGCCCTGAATTTCCCCCTATGAAAAGAGTCATTGTCTTTCCTTCCCTTGAGGAGGTGAGCCAGGACCAGCATTTTTAATGAGGAAGAGAGCATTTTTTATGTGATCTCTGAGGAGAATCAGGAGGGACCGCTTCCTTATAAAGGGTTCCTCAGGTCACAACATACTTGTGAAGAAGTAAGGAAAGCAGAGCTATAGTGGCTCATGTGGAGCAGGCCCCTTCTCCCCTGGAAGTGTCCCCACCTCTTTCCAGAAGTTTCAGTCTGCTGGCACCCTGGGCTGCTCATCTGACTCAACACCTGAAGTTCTGTGGCAAAGTAATCCCCTTACTTGCTGCGGTGCAGAGTGGTGAAACAGTGTTGTGAGTATGGGAAGGGGAATTGCTTGAGTGACTTGGTACAGTATGCCTTGCACAAATACTTGTGTCCATGGCCTTTGCAATACAGGTCACAATGGTCCCTTCCAGTCTTAATCCATTTGTACAGTTATTTGTTAATTCACAATCTTGTCTAACTTTCATGAAAATAGTATATATGGACAAATTTCCTTAACAGCGAAGGGCGCAGATCTCACACAGAAAACACTGCACATTTTATTCTGAATGCCTACCCAGTTGATAGATTTCTTCCCCAACCCATAAAATAATGTAAGAATACATCATGTGCTTCACAACCATCACTTTTGTTGTTTATAAGCACAAGTTCTGTATCATGGCCAGTGTATCAGGCACCATTATGCCCAACTGGTCTTACAGCTGGCATCACTTTTGCTATAGCTTCTGTATCTGCATCTCTGTATTCTGCCAAGATATAAACTAACCAATACAATAGACATCCACAAGCAAGTTAGTAGTTGGCCACTTGGTGATTTTAAATTTCAAGTTAAATTGCTATAGAGGTTCTATAAGAGATTTGGAAAATAACAGCTGTTTGAAAGGGCAATAGATGCCTGCCCCCATCTTCTTGAGTGCCACTGATATAATGCCCTTATTCTAAACTTATTGCAAAGATCTCCCAAGTGGTAAAAGTCAGCCAACACAGACAATAAGAGGGTTCACTGCCTTCAGTCTTGCAGTTATAGCATTATCCCAGCTTTATAAGCTGGATTGTCCAACCTGAAAGCTATAAGTCTGCTCAATATTATATCAATTTGTGTAATATTTTTTTCAGTAATCAAATGTCATATTTCTATTCCAGTCAAATAGTAGTTCAGACAGACTATTGACTTGGCCTATTTCACTAGTCATATCTTTTTTGCATGTATATACATTATTGTTCTTGCTTCTAACTCTGTAAACATATGGAAAATATATTTGTTTGGAAGGCAATAACCACCCCTTTTTGAAAGTATAAACACATAAAAATAATGTATGCTTTCTGCGTGAGTCCATACCTCACACTACTGAAAGTTAAGAAATCACATAATAAAAACTAAGAAATATTGTGCTGATCTATGCAGACCTAGTTACGTTAGAAGACATGCTGTAGAAGCAAAGACCGTCTCTCCATTTAACAACCTGTTAATCAGGAGCCTGCTATTTTCTTTTCTCAGATATTGCATATTTTTGGAGGACTTTTTTTTTTTTTTTTTTTACATGAGGGAAATTACTTTCATGGATAGTTTTAACCCCTTTAATTGGTTCCTTTTCTAATTGTAAAGCATAGGAATTGCCAAATCAGATGAGAGCACTCTGTTCTATCTAGCCAATGTCCAATGTCCTCAGACTAATGGTGGATATTTTTCCCCCAGTGAAAGAAAGCATCGATAGGAATATTCCCAATTGATCATCTATATAGCAGTCTATAAAAGGGACTATTTAAAAAGACAGAAGAGCTTTCAGTACTTCCGTATGTTATGCCTATCTTTTATAGAAAGAAGAAAACTGGTATAGATCTTCAAGGCACATAAAACAGTTATTCAAGACTTCCTCCTATGAACAAGAAATCCATTAAATATAAGTGGGGGCTTTGCCTGGGGCAGTGAGAGAGGAAGAAAGGAACAGAGAGTATGGCACAGGGAATGGGCTTAAGGAATGTTCTCCTGTACTCACTGAAATGGAGGAAGGGAATGTAGAGCTGGGATTTAAATAGAAATATACTTGTGTAGAGATTAAATAAGACCAAATAGAGGTATGAAAATTTCCATTATTATTGACATTTTTGTCTTCTGGAAAGTTTTCTGGCAGTGATGGGTCGACATGGTATTGCAACAAGTACACTATGAATAGAAATAAAAGTCAATTGTAATTATTCTTAAATGCCCACAAAGAATGATAATGGCCAAGGCATAATAAAGGGAGAAGAGTCTTCTGTTAAAATAATTTCCCTCATTAAATTTGTTTACAGCAGAAGCAGCCAACCTGTAGGTCATTGTTTTGCAAAGCAGTGTGTAAGAGCAGCTCCCTCTCCTCTCCCCCTCTCCCCCCCCCCCCCCCCCCCCACA
>NW_005843137.1:27125-39963 GCF_000455745.1 Alligator sinensis | reverse complement strand
AGCGCTTTACCGAAAGAGGAAGCAGGTCAGTTCTTCCTGGCTCCCCAGCATCTGTATAGATCGGGAACTTCAACAGGGCTTTTTGGTGATTTTATCTAATACCTGATTCAATCAGGTATTAGATAACAGTGCCAAAAAACCCTGCTGAAGCACCTGATCTATGCAGATGTTGGGTGAGCTGGGTAAAACTAATACCTTTTCTGGGCATGCGCTGCATTCAGCATGGGGATGCACTGAGCTTAAAGTAAAGCACTGCTTTCTTTCTTTTTTTGCACATCTGTAAGAAGCTAACACAGCTTATGAGAACTGCAAGCCATTTTCCCCCCTGGAACCTTTGATTTTCAGAACCCTTGTGCTAAGCTATGTGGCAGAACTGCCAGAATTTAAGGGATACTTTACTAGATGTAAGGAACACTTGAAGCCAGTGGTTGGGAAGTTTTCATGGTACAGGCCTTGCAACAGAAATCTATCAGTGCAGAGGAATTTAGTGTAGTACATTAAGAAACTGGCCCTTACAAATATTCCACCAATAGCAAGTTTAATTCTACTTTTCCTCTTACCTTCTGCTCCTGAAATAACAGTGACTCCCTTAGTAGACTGGCTTTTAGCTTAAAATAATATCATTTAAATGTCACTCTCCACCTTTGTATAAAGTGTTTATTTGAAGGCTTGTAATAGAATCTTTTTACATATGTAGTATAAATTTGTGTAGAAGATTTAAGCCAACACTTTCAAACCTGTTTGCCAACATTTTTTTACAGAGCTATAGGGAAACTTGGAATTTTCACTAAGTTCACTAAGTTCAGCATCCTAGAAAAATAAATTATATTTAGGCTCTGATCCTACAAAGGTTTGCTTAGGTGCGTACATTAACATACAGCTGCTCCCACTGTATTTGCATGTGAAGTTATACATATTTTTTTCAGAAATAGCCTTTATGTGGATGCCTACATGGGCATTGTACTTTGAGCTGCTCAAATGTTGATCAGTGTTAGTGCTAGCTCAAGGTTGGAGCAGTCACACCTTAAAGCTAAAAAGCTTCTCAGAGGGTACATCTACATGAGCTGACTAATTAGCTCTGCAGTAAATGTCTCAGCATATACACATGCAGCCTATTAGGCACAGCAAACCAATAAACTTGGAAGCAGGTTAGTACTTGGAAATACAAGTACTATTTTGCTGCAGAGTTTTTTAGTGCACAACAGTGCACAAGCAGACACTGACCCAGCTGGTATGGACTGCCTGCCAGCTAGCCCCACACTGAAGCACCCTCATGTCCCAGCCAGTCCCTCCACAGCATGATGAGCCAAGTCAGAGCAGTCCCAGGCTGGCAGGCTAACCCCCCTGACCTCCTGCCACCTGGGGCTGCTCTGCCCTGGATCAAATGGTGCACTCAGAAACAATAAACTCCAGCGCAATACGTGTGTAGATTCGCCCTGACTGTTCTCCACTCGCATACCTGTGACTTGCCAATAGAAATCACTAGACTAGGAGCTACAGTATGAGTTGCCACTAGAGGACTGGTGAGCCAGAACAAGCTTCTATCCCTGCTATAGGTTGGGGGTATGTGAGAGATGAGTTGTGAGGTGGGGGAGAGACATGAAGCTAGGTGAAGAATTAATGGGATGAGAGTGAGTTATAAAATGGGACGTGGGAAGAAAAGGGAGGTGGGGGAGGAGTGGTGAATGAAGTCAGACAGTCACTTAGAGATAAAAAGAATTTAAAAAGAAATAAAGAGCAAGTAAATTAAAAAGGTCTCATGTTTTAATAGATTGAGATTTGGAATGGGTATGGGGGCTCCAGTCATCCTTCCTGGGGTGGCTGTGAAATCGGAGCAGTGAGGAAAGGCACTTTTGGGGGAACTACTGCCACTGCCCCAGGAAGGTAGCCCCAGATCATGGGGACCAGATATGGACCCCTCCTTTGTTTCCCCCAACCTCTCCTAAGCTCATCCATTCTCTGTGACCTGGCTAGTGGCATGTGCTCTGCAGGCTGTTATATGGTGTTGCATCCCTGGGGGTGGGAGGGGGAAGTAGAGTTTAAAGAGCACAAAGTTTGTCTACATAGAACAGGAATTTAGAGGAGTGGACATGGCATCCTGGGATGCTGAAGATGGCTCATTTGTGGACAGGGGCCACACATTAATGGGCCATGAACTAGGTAACACAGATCAGAGATAAACCTGCCCTGGAGTAGTGTAACTTTAATCTGCCTAAAGTTGCTTAAAACCAGTTTCAGGTGTTAATGTGTGGACAATCGAGGTGTTCAGAGGTCCAGGAACAACCAAAAATTAATGTGTAAGAAGGCCCCTCAGGGACTAAGATTAGATAAGTAGGGCTGCAAAGGGGGGGGGGGGGAAATTGAAAGACAACCCTTGAAAAATGCACTTTAACTACTTAAATGCAACAGTTAAATCATATGTATTTTGAGTTTTAAAACTGATACAAGAAAATACATTTTAATACAATGCATAATTAGTTTGTGGTACTCATCACCTCTGGATAGCAGCAGCTAAATTCAGGAAAATAAGGGGGTTTATATTAATAACTATAATCTCCAAAGTTGTTTTAATTAAAACTTAAAATCATTTGAGGTCATTAGAGAACTCCAGCAGTGGAGTGCTAGGTGTAGTAGAGCAGACCATTGGTCACTGGCGACAGCGAATCTAGATTAGAAGCAAGTGGCTTTTTATGAGCCACCAAAAAAGAAAATAATACATTTATTTTTACAACTTCCATGACAGAAGGAGGAATAATAATTCTTTACATATGACTGGGAGAAATGCATTTGCTTCATTTATCATCATTTTTGCTGCCAGGAAATTACATGTTAAACAGCACTTTACAACACTATATTAAAAGTGCAATAATAAATATTCTCAAAACAGCAAGCAGACCTGAAAACTAAACTTCTTTCTGTAATAATAAATAATAGTAGAGTACCCTGACAAGATCACAAAGGTCTTTGAAACACAATTTTCTGTTTTCACTTGAATCAAGCTGCTGCTCACCTACATTACTAATTTAAATAGGCACTTTATCGCCAACCTCATTGTTAATAATGTAGTGAAATGACTAAACATTAAAAGTGTCTTCAAAGTAAATGTAGCTGGTCTGAAAATAGAAATCAAAACCTTACAAACAGTGGCACAATAAAAGGTAAAATCATTTCAGCCAGATTTATTGCCATCAGTAGACAGAGAAATTTCCATTTTTGAAAGTAATTTCCTTTGATTAGGTGAATAGTTTAGGTCAACATATTTAAAGTAAAGCTGGATTTTCCAGAATTAAATTATGGCAATCCACATTCAAGTCCTGGATTGACTGCATCTGAATATCAGTGACAGGTTACATGCAGGACTACAAAAATGTTGGCCTTTTCCCTAGATTTTTGCACTAGAGTGGCTCTCAAGAAGTATTTATGTAACAATATAGTTCTGTTTTAACTATTGTGATAAAATGTTTTTTTCCTTAATATAGTATTATGAGAGTATAAGGTTACTATTTTAAATAGTAAACTCAATATATTTCTATTATGCTTTTTTTATCTTGTAAATCTGGCTAAGTGACTATGGAACAAGCACCATTGTGAAATCTGGGGTTGTGGGTCATGTCTGAAATTTAAATGCCTGCCCAAGAAGTGACTGGACATCCCTGCTTTCCATGTAGAACATAAGGTAGCTAGGATTTAAAGCTAGCAGAAGGTAGCTAGGATTTAAACAGAAGTTTAAAAATAAATGTTTCCAGATAAAGCACCATAATTGGCCATGTATCCTGCCTTCAGCATAGCTTGCATTCTGAATTGGTGGGGGGGGTGGAGTTTTTTAATTGGAAATGTTCTAGATGCTTTCCATATTTCCTTGTAGAAGACAGGCTTAGGCCACCACATAACCTGTGCCAACAAAATGTATCTGCAATTCACAAAGGTGTCAGCAGAATTTGAGCAGACTAATCCATTCTTCTGAAAGATATGGTGGAAAAGCAAAAAACATGTAAAGGATGATGAACACAGCATTGATCTAGAACTGCTTGAGAATGTAGAGATGCTTGCCAAGAGCAGTCCAAGAATTAGGGATAGTACATTTTGCTAGACTGACTCCTTTAACATTGTGCCTGCCACTAACCCTGTCCCTGCCACACAGTAAATTCTTGAAAATATGCTACAGACTATGTCTTTTTAAACAACCTCATTATAATCACACTTCTGTATGAATTAAAAATTGTGTTTTTGCTTGATGTACAGAAATATATTCCAGGGGTAGGCCCCTGATGTATTTGCTTCCATTTTAAGAGTTATACACTATAGGATGTTGTTTGATGATGAAACTGTTGTGAACATACAGGGATTCATTTTGAAAAGGCATTTTTGATTACATTTATTGTAACATATTGTCAGGGCCTCATATATTCATGACTGTGCACCTGCAGAATCTGTCAGAAAATCTACTCCTTTGATCTTCTTCATTTATCATTTCATTTAAATATATATATACGTACATTTCTATCTCTTAAAGTTGTGTCATGCTAAGTCTTCAAACAGATGCTCTGAGATGAGAAAATTGCAATGGGCAACAGTTGTTAAAAATCTAGTAACTGTGTGTGACTGTTTACATATCTATATTGTTAACTATTTTACTATGTTCATTATAGGCCTCAGCTAAGATCATAGACCCACTGTGCAATGCATTGTACTAGAGTTATATAGAATAACTGTTTTTCTGGTTCACTAACTTCTACAGGGAGTGATGCTATTTCATTTCAAGTTAATCCAAAACAAAATTGGTTTGAACATTTTCCAAACTGGGGATGTCTATACATGCACTTTACTACTCATTAGACAATTTAATATGCAACAGAACATTAATGTCTACACATGCACCACAATTAGTGTGCAGTAGATTAATTTATTCTTGTGTAGGATAGTCCCTTCAGACACAGGTACTATCCTACTGCACGGTAAATTACTGTGCTTAAACATACATGTAGATGGTGACATCAGGATTAGTTTATTCAGTTGCATTAATTGAACATGTAGACATGCCCACTGAGAAGTAAAATAAAATAAAACAATAATTTTGGATCAAACAAATTCTTTCATTTGATTTTGCATATCTTAGAAACTATGCTTTCAATTTCATTTTTTTAAATTCAAAACAAAGTCATTTTAAATTAAACAAGTCTCATTACAAAAGGTTAAAATATTTTTTTTCCAAAATCCCATTTGAAATAAAAGAACAAATCACAAAACACTTACATGCTATTGAGTGATTGCTGGGCAATCTGGTGGTTGCGTCAGAGGATAAAGCGGACCTCTTTAACCAATTCTTCACCTCCGTTTTCTTGTGCAGGGACCGGGACTTCCCTGCTGTGATAGAAGCTGGACGCGAGGGGATCGCCTTCAGACCTCAGGTTGGGGAGGACCGGGTTAGAGAGTTTCTGGAGGGGCTGGATGCGTTCAAGTCAGCGGGTCCGGATGCTCTCCACCCCAGGGTGCTGAGGGAGCTAGCTGGGGTTATTGCAGGGCCCCTGGCACGGCTCTACGAGCGATCGTGGTGCTTGGGCCAGGTGCCAGACGATTGGAAGGTAGCTAATGTGGTCCCCATCTTCAAAAAAGGGAAAAGGGAGGACCCGGGCAATTATAGGCCCGTCAGTCTTACCTCAATCCTGGGGAAGCTCTTTGAGAAGATCATCAAGGAGCACATTTGTGATGGGCCGGCATCAGAAATGATGCTCAGGGGCAATCAGCATGGATTTATTAGGGGGAGATCATGTCAGACCAACCTGATTGCCTTTTATGATCAGGTCACAAAGGCCATGGATGCAGGTGTCGCGGTGGATGTAGTCTTTCTGGACTTCAGCAAGGCCTTTGACACCGTCTCTCACCCCATCCTAATTAATAAACTGGGCGACTGTGGCATAGATGCCTACACAGTCAGATGGATTGCAGATTGGCTGAAGGGTCGCACTCAGAGGGTGGTGGTGGATGGATCATACTCGACTTGGGGGGAGGTGGGTAGTGGAGTCCCCCAGGGCTCGGTCCTGGGGCCTGCGCTGTTCAATTTCTTCATCAGCGATCTTGATGTTGGGGTGGAAAGCAACCTGTTTAAATTCGCTGATGACACCAAAATTTGGGGGGAGGTGAGCACGCTAGCAGGGAGAGAGAGATTGCAGAAGGATCTGGATAGGTTACAGGGGTGGGCAAACAGGAACAGGATGTGTTTCAATACGGACAAGTGCAGGGTGCTGCACTTGGGTAGTAGGAACCAGCAGCACACTTATACGATGGGGAACTCCCTACTTGAGAGCACGGAGGCGGAAAGGGATCTTGGTGTCATTATTGACTCCAAGATGAACATGGGCCGACAATGCGAGGTCATGGTTGGCAGGGCTAACCGGACCTTGTCGTGCATCCACAGGTGCATCTCGAGTAGAGCCAGGGAGGTGATCCTCCCCCTCTATGCGACGCTGGTCAGGCCGCAGCTGGAGTATTGTGTCCAGTTCTGTGCGCCCCATTTCAGGAGGGATGTGGACAACATGGAGAGGGTCCAGAGGAGGGCCACCCGCATGATCCGGGGACAACAGGGCAGACCCTACAGTGAGAGACTGCGGGACCTGAACCTATTCAGCCTCCACAAGAGAAGGCTGAGGGGGGACCTGGTGACCGTCTATAAACTCACTAGGGGGAACCAGAAGGGTTTGGGGGAGACGCTGTTTCCCCTAGCCCCCGCTGGCATAACAAGGAGTAATGGGCACAAGTTGATGGAGAGGAGGTACAGATTGGACATCCGAAAAAACTACTTCACAGTTAGGGCGGCTATGAGCTGGAACCAACTTCCAAGGGAGGTGGTGCTGGCCCCTACCCTGGGGATCTTTAAGAAGAGGCTGGATACCTACCTGGCTGGACTCATTTGAGTCCCGTTTTTTGTTTAGGGTTCTTTTGTTGTTCTCCCGCCCTGGCGGGGGGTTGGGCTAGAAGATCTATTAGGTCCCTTCCGACCCTAAAACTATGAAACTATGAAACTATGAGTGTGTGTGTGTGTGTGTGTGTGTGTGTGTGTGTGAGATAGAGATAGAGATAGAGATAGAGATAGAGATATAAACAAACCTGGGCCCAAAATATGGTCCTGTTCTATGTTATACAGACATAATACTGAACAATTCCAACTTTCACTAGATCTGGGAGCTTGGCTCTTACCACAGAATCCCAAACTGACCAGCATATATTCTAAATGTGCCAAAACCTTCAACTTTTGCTTCTTCAGGTGCCAAAAGTTCTCTCTCTCCCCAGGTATCAAGATATATCAGTAGTATTTCTTTATTTGTTGTACCTGTACAAAACTCTAAGTACGTACTCAAAATGCATATATACCATTTAAAAACCTCTATCATTTAGATATGCAATAGCTTGATTCAAATTTTCAAAGTGCAAAAACCAATTTATGGCCTCTTCTAAATTAAAAGCATGTTTGATCATCTTATGAAATCCCACTAGAACATCAGTATAGCTACAGATACTCCAGTTATAAAACACCTACCTCTCTAAATGCTTGTGAGAAAATGGGATGACTGCATCTATAAGGCATCATATAGTGTGTTGTTTCTTTAGGACTAGGAAAAAAGGGAGCAAGGGAAGATTAATGCATATATTTACTTTCCCCCTATATATTGTATATCACTCTCTTCCTTATAATCATGTTTTATGTTGTACAAGAGACTTTGCAGATTCACTTTGTCTTTAACCATGTTACCTATAGGTGTGAGACTCCAATCCTGACTGAGGCCTTTGGATACTCATGCTATAGAAAAAAATAATAACATAATACTGAGTGTGTTTATATGAGATGCTACTGCGCAGTAGCTCATTAGTACAGTACAGTAGTGTTGGTGGGCACTAACTGTAATTTGACACTACTGCACAGTAGTAATGAGCTACTGCAGAGTAGCATCTGAAAAAACCACATGGGGATGCTACTGTGCAGTAATGCCAGTTATTGCACAGTCATTTAGTACTTGAGTTGTCATTAGTACTAGTACTTGAGTACTAATTATTCAAGTACTAAATGACTGTGCAGTAACAACTGCGCAGTCCACCACTCATAGAGACGTGGCCACTAAGAGCTATTTTTAAATAAGAATAGTAGTCTTTTCTCAATCAGATTACTTGGGTGAGTAAAGAATACTCCCACAAGTAAAGTTTTGCTGTAGATACATTTATACCTTTAAGGAACTCTAAGTCAGTAACTATCCCACCTGTCTTGCATAAGGTCAGTACACACTCCTTACATGGGTTTAATCTTTAATAAACAATTCAGCAGTAAGACAATTCAGGGGTCAGCAGGGCAGGCCCTACGAGGAGAGGCTAAGGGACCTGAACCTGTTCAGCCTCCACAAGAGAAGGCTGAGTGGGGATCTAGTGACCTGTTACAAACTAGTCAGGGGGGACCAGCAGGCATTAGAGGAGTCCCTGTTCCCCCGAGCACTACCAGGAGTAACTAAATAACGGTCACAAGCTGGCCAAGGGTAGATTTAGATTAGACATCAGGAGGCACTACTTCACAGTCAGGGCAGCTAGGATCTGGAACCAACTTCCAAGAGAAGTGGTGCTGGCTCCTACCCTGGGGGTCTTTAAGAGGAGGCTAGATGAACACCTTGCTGGGGTCGTTTGACCCCAGTGCTCTTTCCTGCCATGGCAGGGGGTCGGATTTGATGATCTGTCAAGGTCCTTTCTGACCCTACAAACTATAAAACTATGAAACAACAGAATCCAAGCCAAGATTGTTTCATAAGACTGGCTCCCATATCCAAGATCAATTAAGCCTATAGGTCCCATGTCTCACACCTAAAGTTTCTTTGTCACTACCCTTGTTATTCTCTGTGAATGAAGTCCTACTTTCCTATTTATAGAAAACGATCATTAACCATTCATCACAGAAATCTCTTTAAAATATAGAGGAGCTTTCAATATTTCTGGATGTTATGCCTGTCTTTTTCAGTTCAGTAATATAAGAGGTTAGGTCAAACCTATGATTAAATGGACAGCATAATTGGCTCTTAGCTCAATAAGAGCTTGTCAATGGAATTGTTCTTTCTATGGCAATTTATCAATATTTAGTTAGCTTTCAAACAGCTCCTCTTTTATTCTATCTTCCAGTTTCAGTTTTAGATCAGTGGCTGTTTTGTCATTTTGGATTTATTGATGTGTTACAAATCAGCTAAATCTTCAGATGCTAGATGTTAAATTAACAGCATTTTCAATATGTTCTTGCCATGAGCACAAATCAAGTGGTTCTGTCTGATATCATTCTAATCACTTGCTTTCTTTTTATCCTTTGGTTATTTCCTACAGCACTATTTTGGTTCCTTCTTTCTCTAGTCTTCACACTCCTCTTCTGAGAAAAAAAGGCAGGGAGTTTACCTTTATGACTAACTGGTTCAGAGGGGCTTATGCTTTTGTAGGTGACAGCCTACTTTGTAAGAAGCTATGAAGGGTATATGATGAAATAGGCTTTTGCTATGAAAGCTATGCCTCTCTGAACCAGTCAGTTTCTAAGGGTGCATACACACAAGCCAACTTTCTGCCAGTCAAGTCAACTTAACTGTCAAAACATACACAGGTATATGGATCAGAGTCAACTTATATGAGGCAAGATAATATACTTCCAAGGTGTATTATCTTGAGTCAAATTAGTTTAGTTGACTCTAAGTGCAAGATGGCTGCCGCCATGTCAAGGATCTATACATGTACAGCACGCTCCAACGTGGTTTAAGTTGCCTTATTTTAAGTCACCTTAGTATGTGTACATGCACTCTAAGGTGTCATCATGCCCTATCTATTGCCTGACTTCAGACTAACGGAGCTAACTACCTCTCTCTTCTGAGAAGGTAATGGCACTTCCAAATGACACACAGATAGGCAACTCAAGCATATACACATTCATGCACACATGCATGCACCCTACATTGCATTTCCAAAACTAGTGCCTCTTCTTCCTGAAGTAATGTATCCACACCATACCATACTAGCTTATCAGATCCTTGTTCTCTTTCTCCTAAAGAAATGAGAAGCAAAAGAAAAATGAAAAATAAAAGCCTGTATATATATTGTAGCAGGGCACCAAGATGTGCCAGCTACTTTAAAGGACAGAAGCAGTCTGGCCAGGCTGCTCAGAATGCTAGGCAGAGCTCCAAAGTTGTGGGATGCCTACGCAATGGCCAAATAGGGTAACTGGCCCATACCTGCAGGCAGTCAGTTGACTAGAAGGAGGCAGGGCCCTGGGGGACATATAAGCCTAGAGTTGGGGCTAGCACATTCTCTCTCTCTAGCAACTGCCAAGGAAAGGACCAAGGAAAGGAACCTCTGCCCAAGCAAGCTACCTGAGACTAGATGCTGCCCACTTTGCTGCCTACAAATGCAGTGAGGATCCAGGGACCTAAGGTACCAAGGGCTAAGAGATGTGCTGTCCTAAGGGTGGCACTTGTACCTTCTTAAAGAGATAGAACACAGTCTCCATTAGTGTTGTTATATTGTAGTCCAGAGGCTTGCATTTGTGTTACTGTTTAATCCGGGGGATCGGGATGAGGCTATAAGAGGGGGTTTGGAGGCCTCATTAGTGCTCACAGAAATGGGGAAAAGGATCTGGGCAGAGCCCAGTGACAGGAGCATAGAGCTGGGTGCCAGAGAGAGGGAGGTGCAGAGCCAGAAAGGGCAGCACAGAGCCAGGTGCCAGAGAAGGAGACACAGAAAGAGAGACACAAAGCCGGGCACCAGGGATAGGCATGGAAAGCTAGACATCAGAGAAAGGCACAGAGTCAAACACCAAGGAGGGAGACGCAGAAAGTCAAGGACCAGAGAACTCAGTGCCTGAGTTCTATAGAGACACAGGAGCCAGAGGGCTGCGCGCCAAGAGAGCACATAGAGTGGATAACAACAATGTAACATCTGCAACGGATGGAACATGATAAGGGAAAATCAGAGTCATATGTAAACTCCTAGACACTGGGGTATTAAGTGGGCAGCTTCCCACATTATTTTAACTAGTATCATAATAAAAAGGTGTTGCAGGAAAGACTGGACAAACTGCCCTAGACAGGTGGGTGGGCCGGTACTGCAACCAGGCCCTGGAGAGTGCCCACATCACATCTATTTTTTAAAATATAACAAATGTCACAGTGGTTTTCAAAACCATTCAGTGGAGAATTCCAATAAACACCTCTCTATTCAGATCTATCAGCATAACAGACTACCAAGGTTAGGTCAATCTACGGCCCATGACAGACATTAAATTAAAGGCACGAGGGGATATGATGCATGATTTCAACAATTGCACCTCCTGCTATGCTACATGTGCATGTGGTATCAAATATCAAATACCATTACACCATATTGCTGGTGCAGGGTGAACCCAGGCTTCAAGCCAAAGGCTCTGCCTGGGAGTTATTGTCAGCTGACCAGCACTGTTAACTTCTGGAGCACTTGGGATTCTCCTGGAACCTGGGAGCACTGGCCACATGTTCAACTAATGGTGTGATAAAAACCAGCCACGAAGCTATTACACATATTTTGTGTAATAACTATGTGACTTATTCCCTGTGTTATCTTGCCATTAATTGAATGAATGTATGGTCAGGTCACTACTTAAGACATTATTAACTGGTTAATCAAGTCCTAAATATAATGTCTGTCAGGGGCATTCATGGAGCATAGGCTGCCCTACAAATGGCACACCTGATCTAAAGTTAGTTCACCTCAGAGCTGAATTAAGTTTGGATTGACCTAGATAAATCCACTCTGAAATGAGTTAATGTAACCTAACAAACACCTGCACAAATTCACAGCACAGCCCCAGGGCTGGGAAAGTGCTGCCACACATCACATGCCCAGGGCGATGCTGTTCCTATTCCCTCTTCCCGCAACCCCCTTCCAACCTTCTTGGGCTTTTACTAACTCCCCAACTACCCGCCCCCAACTAGGAAACCCTCCATATGGACCCACCAACACCCCTTCCCCTAAGCCCCACCCCGCTTGAACCTGCCAGCCCCACGAATCTCACCAGCTGCCTCCTTCCCCTCTCCCAAGTAACTTACCTCCGGCTGCTCGCACCACTCCTAGAAAGCAGTAAGTGCCTGCATGCACCACTTCTGGCAATGGGTGGAATGGGGCTACTTTAAGATAAAGGTATGGCATTCAGGAAAACTTAAAAAAATCATACAATTATGTAAACTTGTTATGAAATAGCCATGAGTACAAGTAAATCTGATAACAGGCAGGTTTTTAATACATTTTTAAGGAAGTATATTTTTTTTTAAAAATTGAAAAGTGAAATCCCAATTACTGTGGCTTCATATAATTGACGTTTGCATTGATTTTAGCTTTCAGAAGCCCCTAATTCTAGATCTGGATAAGGTGGCTGAAGCTGTTTACATACTGCGCCTTACCTAGGTGATAGAAATTTTGTAGAAATAAATAAAATCGTTTTCAGTTCCTTAATGTGCTTTTAGAGTTTGAGCAACCTCCAACTTCATACACTTTTGTTTGAATGAGTATGGTAAGTGGCTTTACAGAGTAAATGGATTTCAACAATCTTGCTCATTTTCCTATTCCCTTGCTTGATCATTGTGGTTCTTACCATATTTTCTTAGATTATCGCATGCCCCCTCTGTGCCTGCCTGGCCTTGAACAACTTGTTCTGCGCAGCTTTGATCCGGGTGCACAGTGGTATCCGCCCTGCCGTCGCAGGTGGTCCTTCGAGGAAGTGTTTACTCGCGACTCAGTCCGCCCCTTTCTCACCTGCCATGACTTTGAATCTTCTTCAGTGGGGGGGGGGGGGGGGGGCAAAAGC
>NW_005843137.1:26616-27115 GCF_000455745.1 Alligator sinensis | reverse complement strand
CCCTTCGCTGACCTCTCGTTCCTCCGGCGGTCTTCTGCGAGGCTCCCCCTCCCCTCTACCTCACCCTATACCCAGCCTGGCGGGTCACTGCTGGTCCTGCGGCCAATCTCCTGCACGATGGATGTCTCTTAATCTATAAGCGCACCTCTCCCCTCAGTTCTCCTTGCTCCCCTCTACCTCAACCCCTCCTGGCTTGGGGAAACACAAAATACTTAAAAAAAAACAAAAGAAAACCTCCACCAACACCATGTGTTCAACTGCGCCTGAGGTACATCTCAGTCCTCATATCTGGCCACCAGGGCCCCCTCCTGTCCACCCAGCCCCCTTTTCCACTTAGGGACTATCTAAAGCTCCCTTCCGTGGTTGTGAGACCTCAAGGTTGTTGTCCCCAAAGGACAGTGAGTTCGTGCCCGGTGCGCTTGTGCCAATAAACACACAGGGGTGAAGGATCCAACTTAATCTTTATTTCTGCGCAGAAAGTGGCACTTGGCAATCGTTC
>NW_005843137.1:8126-19406 GCF_000455745.1 Alligator sinensis | reverse complement strand
TAACAGGTTAAACTTGCTGATGTGATGAAATGTGTAGCAAGCCCAGCAAGTAACCCCCCTTCCAGCTCCCTCCCAAGTAACCCCCCTTCCAGCTCCAGAACTTTGTTGATACAGCTTTTCCTCTAGTGAGGCCAGCAATTAAACAACTAAGCAACAAGCGATCTCCCCCAGCCTAAACAACCTACTCTATGCCCTTGGTTAGATAAAATACTTTTTCAGAACACAAAGCTGTTCCTGAAGTAGAAAATGCATAGTAAAAGTTCAGGGGATCTCTGCTAGACATGGCTTCCAGCCTTACTTCTGTCCCTAGGGGTTTAGCCAGGTGCCCCTGAAACAAGGGGTGCTTATCAGGGTGATTCCTGGTCTCTCCTGTCTTGGCCCTTCAGCCCTGCATATCGCTGCCCTCTCTCTGGGCCTTCTCAATATCATTGCCATCTCTCTGGGCCTTTTCAGTGGTGCTGCACTCTCTCTGGGCCTTCTCAATATTGTCGCCCTCTCTCTGGGCCCTTTTAGTGGTGCCGCCCTCTTTCCGGGCCTTCTCAATATCATTGCTTTCCCTGGGGCTTACCCTCAGGTCCCACGGGTCTCTCCACCATCCCACCTGTTTGGAAGCTGGAGGGAGGGTCAGTGCCTCCTCCTTCTCTGTGGAGGCTGCTGGGCTCGGGGTCTCTCCAGCCTCTGTCTTCCTCCCCCTCCTTTCTCCTCACTGGAGCTCCTGCCCCGAGTGTGGGTTTACCTTCACTGACATTGGCAGCTCCACCCTCGCCACGTGAGGCATCGGATCCTCTTCGTTTGGGGATCGCCATTTCTCTCTCCACTCCGTGCCTCCGGCTGACCCCTCCGGCTGGGGTTTCTCCCGGCGTCTGCCCCCTGCCTCTTTGGAAGCTGGTCTCTTTATCCCCACCGGCCGGTAATTGCTGCTGACGTCACCGGCCGGCCGCAGCTGTATGAAAGCGCGGCTGATGGCTCACACGGGTTCCTCCTGGTGCTCCTGCTTCGCCACGTGTTTTGCTGCAGGTGAGTATTCTTTCTTAATTTTACTTTTCTCACTCAGCTCATCCCCCGACCTCTGCTTCCGGGGTTCCCCCCTTGACCTCTTGGGTCCCCCTGTTTGTCCTTCCCTGTGACACCCCCAAAAAAGATATGCACCTTTTTTTATTTTTTGGATAGCTGAACACGGACAAAAAGATTTTTCCAGAGTCGTGAACAACTGCATGACACAGAATAAGTCCTCTGGAAAAAGAGAGTGTTCAAGAAATTTGGTGTCCCAGGGGACAGTCTGAGTGAAGCAGTAAGAAATTCCTGGTTCAATAGCATAGCAACAAGGCTAAGCCCCTGACCTTTTCAAGGGCAGTAGCAAGACTCTTGCTTCTCTACTGTAAATAGTTTTTTTTATAAAAGTTCCTGTAAATAATACACAGGCATCATCAAGATACAACAGACTGCATGCAGCAGCTCACTTGCCCCGAGCCAGCTCAACTGCTCATTGAGGCTCAACCTACAGTGCTCCGCCAACAGCTAGGGCTGTAAGAAGGTTAAGACAAGACTCTTGCTGGCCAGAGACAAAAAGCAGCCATCTTGGCAGACATTACAGCACAGTACTTACTTATTTATTCCAGCAAAGAATAATTAGCTTCTAAGACATACACTCCAATTTTGTAGGGCTGAATTCTGGGGGAGAGAAGGGAGGGAAGATGCATGTGATATGTAAATAAATATTTTGTGCCCAACCTTGACCATGTTAAGCCAGATCCTTCACTGATAGTGGGGAAAAAAATCAGTGTTGTTCCTCTGAAGTCAGGAAAAAAATGAAATTTAGCCAGATAATGCATTCTCCTGCCTCTATTTGTAAATGACTGAATATGGTTCTCCATAACCTATTGTACCACTTTAAGAATTGGCTATAAATTAACTGTTTGGCAGTAATTCCTTCAGCCCTTGTTCACTTTATAGGATGTTGTTAGGTAGCATTACAACCAAAATTATAATTCCCTGTGTGTCAACACAAAACGCCATCACCAGACTATTGGGTTGGCCAGTAAACTGATATTTACAAAAGGCTGATTACAAGCCTGAAAACTCTAATTCAACAAACCATAAACACACATCAGAAAAGAGAATGAATGCTACTCTTTTTTTTAAACTTCCAAGGAATGATTTAACCTTCATTAAGTGACTTCACTGTCATTAGCAAAATTGAAATATCCAATTTGGGAACATTTCACTTTTCCTTTTGAGATGATGGTATGTTTTTTAATGCATTTTGTATAGAATAATAGGTAATAATACTTTTCTATCTTTTTATGAAGTTCTGAGACGATTCAAAAATACTTGAGGAGGTTCTATTTGGAACATTTCCCTTTCTGTAATATCTTGAAAATCAACCCATTTGTTTTTATCTTTTAAAAGAACATTACCCCTTCAGGGAAAGCCACCATTTGAGGACAGATTCATTATTTCAGAAATCCCCATCGCTTAATGGGCTGTATTTAACTAAAGTGTAGGGGCTGTTTGTGATGCCTGAATTGCCTGTGAAATGCTGATTTACACTAAATTCATAGAAAAGCTTATCATTCTGTGCTGAACTTCACCCTAGTATGCCCTGGAATTATAGCAGCATGAAAAATGACATGATAGCCTTAAATCCAATCTGTACTTAAACAAAATTCTCCATGGGTGCAACTACACATGTGCATTTACTGCACGGTAACTGAAATTACTGTGCAGTACAGGTGCACATCTATATATGCATGCCTGTACTGTGCAGTAAATATGGTGACTTGTGCTGACTTGAGCATACATTTCATACCTGCCTCATGCAGGTATCAAATTTATGCCTAATTAGTTACTGCACAGTAACACATGTGTAGACGCCTTACTATGCAGTAACACTGTGTGTGTGGATGGATATGGGACCAATTTAGTCACAAGTCAGTCCACACACAGCATTAATGCACTTTAACACATGCATGTATAGATACCAGCCTATTTCTGCTTACTGTGTAGTAATTTACTGCACAGTAAATTTAAGCCAGAGTAAATGCACATGTAGATAGTCCCAATGAGAGCTTTGCCTAAGTGAGAACTTCAGGTGGGCCTCATGTCTTAGCACAACAAAGATTTTATAGAGCTGATCAAAATCCTATTGGGATGGCTTTAGGTGGCCTTAATAGAACATAGACGAAACCCCAAGTTAATTACCACATCATTGCTTTGTGCGAAATCATTTATAAATACATCACTAAATAAGAAATAATCATTGTCTTAACATTTTACATGCTAGTCAGCATGAGGGAAAGGCTTCCAAAGATTAAGATGATATATAACTTGTAATAGGAATATATATACAAATATTACATTGATGTGCCAAAATTTTGCACAATTCACATACAATAATACAGAGAGCCAAAAAGATAAAGCAATGCCTCTTGAACTTTCCACTAAGACTGATGGAATTTCTAATAAACTTAGTTTATATAAGCCCCCAAAAGTTTGATCTGAAACTTTCAGATGTAGAAAATTGGGATAGCGATATCATGAATCATACTTTTCCTCAGCATTTCAGAATTCCTGTTTCTTGTTTCAGCTAGTATTTGGAGAGTTCGTTATTTATTTTAGACAAAAATCTGCTAGGGAATGAACCACAAGACAAAAAGGCATGTGCTGTTATTATAATTATAATTACAATCACAAACTTAAAATTTAGTGTCTTAGTCCTTACATTTTAACCCTTGGAAGGGACAGAAAGTACATGTTCACACTAATTTGTTGTACTACTCATTCACTCAGGGTTTAAGACACACACAAGTAATTCTAAGTTTCGAACCTAAGGTTGCCTGTATATGTGCTCATTTACATTCTAATTAGAACACATGAGAGCAGACTCGATTAATGGTGCTTTAGCTAAACCTCATCATTAAATAAAGTGTCCCAAAGCCATTTTTAAATGTGTGGGGGCTTAATTCATGTGACAATGAACCATTTTAATTAGAGCAGCTGTCTGGCAATTGCTCTAATTAAAACGTCACCCCCACCCTCCAAACACATGTATAGATAGCCTAACTCAATATTACGCAAGCATCAGGTGCACCCAAAGAAGGTTATATAACATAGCTATATTATTATACAGATGTTCAGTTCAAGGCAACTTGCCTCTCGGACTGCTGCTAAGTATCTCAAAAATAAAAGAATATTAAGAGTATTAAGAATATTAAATAAGATTCACTTATTTCATCATGGAAGAGGGATAAAAATGTGGAAAGGAGCAAAATTGCCAAATTATGCATTTGCTTTAAACTATGTATTCATGATATTGTATTCTTGTTGGTTGTTCTCAGTCTTTATTCAAGGAGAACTGTGCAGGTGTGAGAATTGCATATAAACTTTGGAAGAGCATTCTGAAGTGTAGATATTGAGCCTCCCATCTCCCCCTCCCCCACCAATAAACGAAACAAAAAAATGTACAAAAACAAGATAGCTATCCCTCTTTTTCCAAAATTAGAAGAAATTGTGGTGATGTTAGATGAGTTTGAGATTGTGGTTCAGTTCACTTAATATTTTCTGCTTCCATTCACACCATTTTATCACAAACCTGCTAAGTAGTGACTTTAACTATAATACTACATGATTTTCAATGAGAAAAAAATATATATTGAAAATGTTACAAGGATTTATGTAATGTAAGCTTGTTTAATATACCTCCTCAACACACACATTTTACCTATATTACCCTTTGGATTTTTTTTTAAACAGGGAAGAGAGAAATTGGCTTTTAACTAAATAGTTTTTACAACATTGCAGTAAGTCATAACATCTGATTTATGGCTCTATATATTCCAAAACGTAGTAAAGTAGACTTCAATTTGGACAGTCTCAGCATCTGAGCCTTTTGGATAGCTGGGATATAAATTTAAAAAAAAATAAAAACATTGTCTGAAGGGCTATGAAAAAATTAAAGGATAAGCTGCACATTGTAATGATAATTAACAACAGCTTCATCCATGGTAGAAGTGATGCTGAACATCAGTCAGCACTATAGAAGGTACCTCAAAAATTGGGACACCAAAACTTTACTTGCTTGTTCATGAGATTGGAAGTGATCTCATGAACAAGGGTTATAGGACATCCAAGGATAGGAAGTCATGCTGGAACAGGCAAGATAATGATAACTGCCCAGACTCCAGCCCCTCAGAACACTAGTAGCTATAGGCATAGTTAAATAAGTTAAATTATTATTGCAGGTGTCTCAAAATCCACTCCTCTGAGGCCCCTTGATTCTACTTCTGAGGAAGGAGACTGCCTAGTATTGG
This sequence comes from Alligator sinensis, assembly GCF_000455745.1. NCBI lineage: Eukaryota > Metazoa > Chordata > Crocodylia > Alligatoridae > Alligator > Alligator sinensis. The sequence goes on along the minus strand of NW_005843137.1, from coordinate 14,097 downwards.
GGAGAGAGAAAAGAGATAACTCTACAAAAGTCTGAAAATGTAATCAAGTCTTGAGAACACTTTGTTCACTTTCACTTCAGGTCAGATGCAATCCTCTCACGTGATGCTTCATGTTATGGTATGGGGGTAATTTTTGCATATAGCAGGAGATGCATCAGAAAAACACCCAGTCAGATCATAGAGCAGGAGATATATCAGAAAAACACCCAGTCAGATGTATCTCCAGGTCTCTGGCTAAAATTGAACAGATATTTTTCCAGATAAAGAAAGTAAGTCTAAGTCTTATTTTTAGAATACAATAACAACAATAAGCACCTGTACTTTACCACTCTGGCAACTCACAAACGACTTCTGAAATTTTCACCTGAAATAGTCCAAAAGATGAGGCCGCAGGACGCTAACAGATTTTCTCTACAGATTGCCAAAACAATGGCAATCTCTGTCAGAACAAAATGGTGTTCCAGAGCTCCCGAAAGAGACTGTACTCCTCACAGAGCAATTCACCAGTTACCATGTCCCATATTAGGAGGACTTGCCAAAACATTGCAATGGGGCAAGTTCTGCTTATTGCAATGAGGGAAGTTCTACAGTCAGCAATGCAGGACTATGCGTATAGACTTGATGTAACTTGTGAAACATAAGTGGTTATTCCCCTGCCAGGGTGAGATAAACTACTTTTAGAGTTACATGAAGCATATCCTAAAATTTCTTAAAATATATTAGCTCTAAGCATAAAATATTTGGCTTAGAACTAAGTATGGCAGCCTAACATGTGTGAGGAACTTGAAAAAAGGACAAAAGGCATATCATCAATAACAAGCACTCTTAGCAGGATCCTGCATAGCTATTGTTTCAGTCTTGCAAAAGGCTAAGGTTAAGACCTACAGAGTCTGGACACATACAGAAATTGCAGGCCCACATAGAAAGAATATGTTTTTAATCATAATAGGTATGTGATACTTCCCAACCCCAGATGCAGTCAGGTGCACCTTTGAGAGACACTCCTGGGGTGTTCCCTTGGAGCTGCCCTTCTGGCCTAAACTTCTCTCTGCTGTCTGCTGCTTGACCCTGAGAACAGTCTGAGATGCTCCAAAGGTCTCAGCCCTGACCTCTGGCACCCCAGCTTTACTTGCCTCACCCAGATCTTGCCAGCTGTTAGCAGAAGGAATTTTGCCAGCTAGAAGAATCATGCCCTCATCTGTTCATGCTCTCAGAAAAGAAGGATCATCTTCCCATGGATGAGGCCTGCATATATGGTCAAATGCTCTGGAATCACAGTTATCACTGACAATAAATGGATAAAAAGATAGAATTTATTATAACATACAAAAGTAAACACGAGAAATCGGCAACTATATGTCAATTTGCAGACAGAGATTTAAGAATAAACAGACAAAATATCAGAACAATAACCTGATCTTACCCTGCATCTTAAACTCAAGAACGAAGCTGCACTCGGCTCAAGCTGCCTCTACCTCTGACTTTTTTGCCAGGGCCTTCTGGATGTTCTTCTGTCAGCCAGAATACTCATCCAGCCATCAGGAGGACCAAAACTCAGTATGCCCAGGAAACTCTTAACAAGCTCTGACTCCTGTGGCCAGGCTTAAATATTTGCCTTTATTTGGCCAATTCCATTTTTCTATAAAATTCTTGAGGGTCAGAAATCCTGCCCCTCTAATGTACCTCCATTTGATCAGTCAAGTATCTTTACTAACCTATTTATGACTGGAGAAATATGTACGTCCTTTCAGGCAAAGATTACTAGTCTAGTCTTCCAGTTCAAATAAATATTACTGGGTAGAAGATTATTTCCCTTAAAAAGCAATTCCCCTGCCTAGGTCAGGCTTCCGAACCTCACCTTAGCCCCCAGTATATATAAACATAAATTCTCAGTGCTTACTTCTCCCAGCCGTTTGGACTTTGATTCTCTAGATGTGAAAAGTCTTTGTCCTTCCTGAAGTTTCATTTGCCTTCTTTTACAGGTTATTATACAAAGATAAGAACTATATCCATATCAAACATCATAATTAACAAACACACGCAAATAGCAAACTCAGACATAGCTTATCGTTAGCTGTTTATAGATACCAACCACTATATCAGTAAAACTGATTCAGAGAAACATGCATGACACTCTATGAACTCTTCAACTAAAGCGGGCTCATAACAGGGTATACGTCCAAAGTGTTTAGACGGGCATATGATGACTTTAATAACCTCCATTGTTACCTGTGATAAAAATGAAATCTTCACTACGCATGGATGACTGTTAATGCTTTTCATAGACAGGAGACCATTTTTCTAAGTAAGAATGGAATGGGAGTAAACATGCAAGCTTCCCCATGCCACCAGTTTCAAATAGGCTAAGAAAATTGAATTTTTGAGATGGGAATGAAGAGATCGTAAAAAAGCCACTTGATTCATCATCATCATCATCATCATCATCATTATTATTATTATAATTAGTATTGAAGTGCTGAATTCTTTAAATTATGATGCTTTCAAGTCTGGACCATAATTCCTACAAAGGGAAATAAGGACACATTTGGGTTTACTCCATCACAAATTGAGAGGGAAATGTAAAGGAAGCAAATTTATTAAAAACAAAACCATAACTCTCATGCTGAAGACACAACCAAAGCAAAACCAAAGGACTAACCCTGCACTGAAATTTTCAATATTCACCTGCCAATGTGGATTCAGAATATTACTCAGAAAACTAGACCTTTGTCTTTTAAAGTGTGTGCAAGTGATAGCTGAGCTACAAAATAATCTCAGGAACATATTTGCTTACAGAGTAGGGGATCACACAGGCAGCGACAAGCCTCAGCCTGAACTTACCTGTTTATCCCCTCACACATCACTTACCTCCTCATACCTTCAGGCACACTTCAAAGGATCTGGCAGACTTCAGGGTGCCATACCACCCTGGTTGAGAATTACTGAACAGTATTATGCTTCAGTTTCCCAAATGTAAATAAGAGATAATATCTTTTTCCCTCATGAGTTGTGAGGATAGAATCCACTAATGATTGTGAACTACTTTGGTGAGAAAGGCTGTTCAAAGAGGTAGTAGCAATTACTTTTGAATGTTACTACTGCTACTGCTCCTAGGATTAAAAAGGGAGGCAATATGGAAGTAAATGTGATTGAGCAACAGATTAATCCTCAAAGGATCCTATCTCTAGCTGGTGTAATGGAATCAGAACTCATGGTAGAGGTGATATCTTTTATTGACCAACTAGATTTTTGCAAAAAAAAAAAAAAATCTTCATTTGCAAGCTTTTGGGCACAAGTACCACTCTTTAGGCATAGGAGAAAACATTGCAAAAGTTACCCTAGGTAGTAATAAAAGTTCATATTTTATAGGAGAGTTGAAGGTGTGGTGAAATCTCCTGTTTGGAACAGTTCATTTTATGCAGATTAGGTTCAGACAAAAATTGGAATAGTCTGTTTACCTCAAAGTTGTTTGGTGGCAAGCTGGATGTAGAGTCATATTTCCTTCTGGCTCTGATGTTTCATATTTCACAGAAGAGTAAAAGGATGGAATGCTCTTCTGGGCAGGAATTTCTTATGTGGTGAGGTATCTCTGGGCTCTGTGATGGCATGGTGTAATGGCATAACTTCCCTGAAAATATCCTCTCACAAGCACTATGGCAAACCTTATAAAGGTGGTTATGTTGTTTTATACAGTTTGTCCCCCTATCGCTCATTTGAACTATATCTTGTATGATAGTCTCTAAAAAGAGAATCATATCAATTAAATATTTAATTGATATGAACATGAGCGATGCGGCAGCTAGTAAAGCGACCAAAATGCTGGCTTGCATCCATAGATGCTTCTCAAGCAAATCCCAGGACGTCATTCTCCCCCTGTACTCGGCCTTAGTGAGGCCGCAGCTGGAGTACTGTGTCCAGTTTTGGGCTCCACAATTCAAAAAGGATGTGGAGAAGCTTGAGAGAGCCCAGAGAAGAGCCACGCGCATGATCAGAGGTCAGGGAAGCAGACCCTACGATGACAGGCTGAGAGCCCTGGGGCTCTTTAGCCTGAAAAAGCGCAGGCTCAGGGGTGATCTGATGGCCACCTACAAGTTTATCAGGGGTGACCACCAGCATCTGGGGGAACGTTTGTTCACCAGAGCGCCCCAAGGGATGACGAGGTTGAATGGTCACAAACTACTTCAAGATCGTTTCAGGCTGGACATAAGGAAGAACTTCTTTACTGTCCGAGCCCCCAAGGTCTGGAACAGCCTGCCACCGGAGGTGGTTCAAGCGCCTTCATTGAACACCTTCAAGATGAAACTGGATGCTTATCTTGCTGGGATCCTATGACCCCAGCTGACTTCCTGCCCTTTGGGCGGGGGGCTGGACTCGATGATCTTCCGAGGTCCCTTCCAGCCCTGATGTCTATGAAATCTATGAAAATAAAACATATTCCTTTGCATATCTGGTTTCCTCTGACTTTAAAATAACAACAACAATAATAAACAAAACCGATGTAGTACTTAATGCTACTAGAATTAGGTTGATAGAGGGTGCATCTACACATCCATTTAAGTGTGACTAAATTTAATGTGCATTAATTGATTTTTGGTAGGTGTTTATACATGCAGGGACTTGGCATTAAAGTTAGTGCCAAGTCCCTGTAGCCCTGCCATGTGCCTCTAGGGGCTGAGCAGACCTGGCACTAAAGTTAGTGCCAGGTTGCATCTACACATGAGTTAATGCACTTTACATAATTGCACCTAAATTTGATACCTGCATTTACAGGTATCTAATTTAGGTGTGATTAGCTTAATTTTGCCATTTTTAATGCACATTAAGGTCAGGTGCATATAAACATGTGCCTTTAACATGCATTAAATTAGACTAATGTGCATTAACACATCTCATGTAAACACACCCAGAATGGTGGACATTTTAAACTAGTGCTTAAGACATAGTCTGGATAAAGAAGATGACTGATTTTTTCACAAACATGGAGACACCATCTCAGGGTGTTAGGCACCATATTACAAAAATTAGGAAAGATTGGGATGACCACTAACCCCAAGAAGTGCGCATTAGGAAAAGAAGAAGTAAAGTACTTAGGATTCTTAGTAGGGCGGGGAAGTATTAAACCTCTAGCAGATGAGGTATCAGTGATTGAACAGTTCCAACCCCTACAACCAAAGAAACAAATGAGATCCTTCCTCAGACTGGCCAACTACTATCACTACTTTGTTCCACATTTTGCAGAATTAGCCACACTCCTAACGGATGCCATAAGGGGCAGGGTGCAAGGCACAATAGGATGGATGGAGGGCATGGAGAACACTTTTAAGAAAATCAGGAAGGCACTGTGTAAAGAAGTGACTGTATTAACTCCTGACTTTACAAAACCTTTTACCCTACAGACAGGTGTATCAGAGGTGACATTGGGAGCAGTACTTATGCAAAAATAGGAGGGAGTGGAATGACCCATCACTTATGCAAGTAAAAAATTAAATTAAGCCAAAAGAAGGCATGCCACCATTGAATGAGAATGCTTGGCAATTAAGTAGCCAGTGGAATGCTTTAGGTATTACCTAATGGGTAGGGAGTTCAACCTGGTAACAGATCATGCCCCCTTACAATGGTTATATAAAAACCAGAATAACAATGCTCGCACTATGCAGTAGACCCTAGCACTTCAGCCTTTTAAGTTTTCAGTCAAATACAAACTGGGCAGAAATAATCAAGTCACAGACTTTTTATCAAAGTGCAACATAACTTTGGAACAGCATAAACCAGAACAAGCAAACAAGGAATGGAGGAGTTCCAGTAATAGACAGGAAGGTACACCCCAAGGTGACTTGAATGGGGGGATATGTGGCAGCAAAAATCATGCTACCGGAACAGAAGAGAGTAAGAAGTGCCAGAGCGGGTGCCCTGAGCACGAATACTCACCGATGAACTGGACAGGAGCCGGGGAGCAAGACGTGCGGAGGGC
>NW_005843137.1:0-8095 GCF_000455745.1 Alligator sinensis | reverse complement strand
GAATGCCATGGTTTATTAACTCCTGCTGGTTCCAGTTGGCTGGGCACAGGGCCAGGAATGATCAGAAATTGTGCCCCACAACAACCAGAAGAGGGGGAGAAGAAAGTGAAAGTGAATTGGAGACAGACCAGAAGATGCTGAGAGAGTTCTGTGACTAGAAATTATTTTACTAAAAGAAGAGAATAGCAAAGATCACCCCAGGAGGGGTAAAGGGATGAAAGCAAGTAGCTTTCTCCCTTTGAGGCTCGGAGGAGTCTCCACACTTACCTGTGGTGAAACAGTTGAGGAGAAATGACTGATGCGACCCAGTGATGAACAACCCATAGTAAGACCAGCCTGCAGTAGAAGGAGACATCAAACCGGGAGTGAGGGTACTGTGGACTAGGGTGTTTGTGCAAACAGATGCTCTGAACTCTGCAGCCTTCAGAGGCACTTAAATGCTTAGTGAAGAGGGGCTTATCTATACACAGCTTGTAAGGGGAAGCTTATCAGGTGTATTTTACAAGAATAACAGCTGAATAGGGTGGCTAGCCTCCCTCCTTCTTTTTTTTAAGTACATCGAGTCATGGCAGGAAAGATTGGGTGGACAAGCTAAAAGAAAAAAGAACTCTCCCATAAATCTCAGCTGGGACATCCTTAATACATCCACTCCAGGGAGTTCTGAACTACTCATCACGTGAATAGTGTCAGGCAGAGAAGGGACGCTCCCACAATGACATAGTTGGTTAATCTTCCCGTTCCAAACATTGCTTTTACTGGGAAGCTCCATGTTTATCAACCAACATGAGTGTACCCAGAGAAAGGAAAACAAAAGAAATAGGAAAAAAATCTTTAAAATTCTCAGCTAAACCTGACTCCACAGGATTTTGAGCTATTATGTGCTCCTGAGTAAAACCATTCAGCCCCACCTTGGGATGCAGCTACTTTTAGGGGAGAAATGAAAAAAGTTGAAGGTCCTGAACACTACAATGAAAGAATGTTTCTGATTTGCAGGCATCTCCTTGCAAAACAGTTTTTGAACTATCTGTGGCTTCTTCCAAAGCCCTGCTCAGCAAATGTCACAGCTAGGCTAATGCTCAGTTTAGGAGCTCCTCTTCTTATTAACTTGAAAATGAGGAAATAGAATCTGATGTTCAAATTGATCTTAAGCCTTTCCCTATCCCTCATTTTGCCCAGAAGCTCAGTCTCCCAAGTGAAAAAAATAAAAATACCACAATTAGAATTTCTCTACCCTGTCTTAAAAACTTAGTTTCCTGAGGTTCTTTTATTTTCTTCTGAAATAATTACTTTGAGTAAGGAGCTTATTATTTATTTGCAACAACTTACCTGGTCTACAATATTTAAAATGTATTTAATACTGGGTGTATAACTCCATTTTACATCTCAGATGCACTTCTATCTCTATCCCTTAGCATACAGATACTGTTTTATCTATACAGCATGTCTCTGAAGCACTATTATACCTCTTTAATAGAATGAGTGATGAAGCACAGGCCCTCTAATAGGCATTAGGAACCTAAAGCCCTTTGCAGGTCTAGGCCAAAGAGCTGAGTTATGAGATATCAAAAGTATTTAGGCACTTAACAATATATATTGGTGCCTAGTGGAATTTTCAAAAGACCTGAGAAGGAATAGGAATAAAACACCACTAGCCAATGCACAATTAAGATATATTGGTGAGGACTAGTAGAAACAGCTTAATTCTGGAGATAAAATGGAAAACCACAATAGGACTAATAAAAATGCAAAAAGAAAGGCAGCAGGATAGTCTGCAAAGTATGTTTGATGTCAATGCAATGAGTATGAACTTGAAATCATACCACGCGAAGAAAATTATGAGTTAATTATAATTATAGAAATATTTTGAGATATCTCCAAAAACTGTGAAAGGTATAGCTTATTCTAGAAATACATGTATGGGGTGAAAATATTTTATATACTTGAGCCAAGATTCAGTTAGGAAGAGAGCAACAAATGTGGCAAATGTATCTCAATAAAAGGGGAAAATGTTAGAATGGATATTCTACTATAGTCCATCAATTCAGAAGTGGAAGTGGATTCCTCAAGAAGGTAATAAGAATAAAATCATATGAGCTAGTATTAATAGGAATTTTTAAATACCCTGATATTTTTTGCAAAATTTAGAAAAGTAGAAAATTGTCCACATAGTGCAAACTGAAAAAAAAAGGAAACTATTAGGCAGAAGGAATGGGAATATTATAAAGGCAGTATACACAGGCATGGTACCAACAAAGTAATGTCATTAAACAAGTTAAAATAGGCAAGAGGTCTTAATGAAAAGAAATAAGAATGACATGACTGGATCTTTAACAGTAGGTACAACAATTTTCATTTAAAATCAAAACTAATGCTAAATGTCTGGTAACTCTGATATTAATTTCTGCTCATTCATCTTTTATATTCCATATGAAAATGCATACAATCAATACAAACAAATCCTATTGATCTTATTTTAATATACTTTAATATGCATTTTAATATACTTTATGGGGCAAAGATGGATAAAATGGAGATAGTTGTTATATAACAGTGCCACATGATTCAGTTCTCCTCCCTGAGCCTGATGCTTTGTTCTGACACAGCAGCAGAAACAGCAATGAAAGTTGCTGTTCCCAAAGAAAAAAATGAGAGGTCTCCCTGCCAGGGAAGACTCTTTGCAGGGCTTAAAATTAAAATAGCATCAATTTGGCACCTGTTACATCCCTCTATTGTCCCAGAACACCAGATGCTCCCGCACCCCCTTTTTTTGTCCCAGAGAAATCTAGAATTTAATAATCTACCTTCCACAACTTGCAAGTCCTATCTGTGCCAGGTGTAAACTTGGCACAGCTGATAAGTACTTGTCTAGGATAGTTTAGGAATAACACAATAGGTCTAAGGCCCCCGCCAGACATGCAGGTAAAGGTGCGATGGGATCCCATGTATGATCCACACAATCACACTTCCTGCCATGCATTTGTGGCATGGCAAGTGTTATTGTGGGATTGAGCATCAGATCTCATCATGCTTTATTGCCAGTCCAGGGGGAGCCTGGGATCACAAACCTGAGCTCCCCTTTCACTGGCAAGTAGCAAGCTCCCATGGCTGGGAGACCCCTCAGGGAAGTACCATGTGCTCCTGCAGCCAAAAGCCCACAGGTGATGGGTCTCCAAACCCTACTTAGCCACTAGTTCAATTAATGGCATGATAGGAACCAGCCACAAAGTTGTTACATTTTTTTTTAATAATTCTGTGGCCTATCCCTTGTTTTATGATGCCATTAATTGCTTTAACATGTGGTTGGGTTCCAGGTTAAGATGTGATTAACTGGTGAATTGATTAATGAGTTAATCACATCCTAAGTGTAATGTGTGCCAGTGGCCTAAGTGACCCTTACAGTCCCATATGTGTAATCCCAGATTTTTTAATAGCTCCCTTGGTGGAAATGTATTTTACTGTCAAGGCAGCAATAGAATGATCAGTTGCTTTGTTTTACTACAGCCAAGGACATTGGTGGGACTTTATCCCAGTTATAATTTATTGCAATGGTGTCAAATCCACCTTGCCCCTCAGGCTAGACGATGGCTGCTAGGGCAATCTATAGACTGGATCAGGAGCACACACTGCAGCCAGCACTCAGGGCCAGCCCTGTAGGGTGCCGCATGCATTGTATACATTGTGCCAGCTCCACCTTGCCATGTACAGTGCACATGGCCAGGCCAGACCCATGCACTGTTCCAGGGCTTGCACTGCATTCAGTGCATAGACCAGACCCAACACCACAAGCGCTGCACAAAATACAGAGGGCCAGAGCATGCTGCCAGCACTCAGGGCCAGTCCAGAACAGGTGCTGCATGCAACACATGTTTTGAACTGATCCCCTGCGCTGCATGCAACACCAGCAATGCCGGGTGCAGCCCACATACCAGACCAGCCATCTGGAATGTGCAAGGTTGGTCCACAATCCAGATCTGGATCATGTGCAGTAAGTTTGACACCTTTGGTTTATTCCATACTCCTATAGCATGTAGGAATCTCAGTCCTAGGCTTTTATAAACTTTCTGAAGTTATTACACTTGTTGTTCTGTTTGTTGTTTAATTATTCTGGTGATGTCAAGACCCAAGATAGCACCAGAGAGAAGTTGACATCCTTGACATTCATCAAGAAACAACATTCATCAACAAACAACAAGATTCCAACTACTTATAAGGTAATTTTAACCACAGAAAAAGATGAAGGCAATGTCATGAAAAGTAGCTTAGAACATGGAGCAGAGCAAGGAAAGAAATTAGAGGAACAACTAAAAGCACTTTGAAGCTAAAGGAGAATTAAAAGAAATTTATCAACAGTTTGTTTCTCTCTATTCTGAAGCCAATCATTGGGAGGCAATGGATAATACACAGATACCATTTATTTTGCTGACCCTACCAGAAAGAAGTGCTTTGTGTAAGGCTTAATGTTAGGATGATAAATTTCAATTAAGGACATTACCAGCCAGGGGCAGATTTGAGCTGATGGTGTGATAGCCAGGGCATGATAGCCTTTCTGGCCCTGACCCTTCAGTGTCTTGCATGGTCCATTGCACTTTTACTAAGTGCATTTTGTAGAATTTCTTTTACTCACTTTGAGCAAGTGATAATGGCTTATGCATGAGGTGAAATGCAGTAATGAATTGGAACTTATATTCTAGTTTAACTCCTTAGAGATACCAAACCTTGAACACAGCTACATTAAATAAATATGGAGACAGGGAGAAGTTTTAAATTCCTGTAGTCTACAAGACTCAAAGCCATCTCAGAAAGCTCTTAAAACTTCTCTCAACAGTAGAGGACAAATAGTTAATTAACCAATTCTATGTCATATTACATGTGGGAAATCCATTGATGGACTCCAAACAGTATTAAAGACTAAATATTAATTATAACAAGTATCATTCAAATATTTTATAGGACTCAGAGGTACTAATGAACTCAATTAAGAACAATAATCACATTTTCAAATTAAATTACTAGATTACATATTATGCAAACTTGAGATTGTTGGTGTCTTTGGTATAATGAATTTATGTTCTCTCAATTAAACAATTCTAATGTTATTATAATAACATTTTTAAATGTTTTGCATCAGAAACAATAAAAAGACATATTTGAACTACTCAAAACACATTTTCAGAGTTGAAAACTTGCTTATCATTCGACTCATTTACTTGCTAATTCAAGTTTTTTCTTAATAAAAAAATGTTGGTAAACAAATTCTGACAAACAAGTCACATGAATAGGCTCTATTCCACTGATCCTCTCAAGAAATGCCACATGAAAAGCAATTCTGACTGAAATTTAGAATAGTGAAAATTTAGTGTAAAACAAACAAAGAAACAAACAAGCAAAACAGATAGGAAAAGACAGGAGTGGAAGGGGAAAAGGCAAAGATAGAGAAGCATCCAAACATTTCAGCTTGCTTCTAGTAAAAATGATTAAAGTTGAGGGACACAGAACTTTACTTTTTTTTAATGACTGAACACAAACATTTCAGAGAGCCATGCCAGTACTACCCATTTATTTTCCAAAAATAACTATCTTCAGTAAAAATCCTAATATTATAAAAGCCAGGTCGATCTGTTTGTCCATAACACTTTATTCATGCTCTGATTGGCTATCAAACAGCCAGTCAGAGTGCGAACAAGTGTTACAGCAGGAGCTGGAGGCCGATGGAGCGCCACCATGATGGTGGGGACACAGGGGATGGAGTTGGGGGCATGGCCAGCACAGCTGGCCTCACTCAGCCCTCCTGATCCCTGGAGGTGGGGGCAATGGAGTACATAGAATGGGGCCTCACCCCCTCTGCCCTGCTCCCTGCGGGTGGCAAGGATGGAGCAGCAGGGGGGGAAGGAGGCCATCGGAGCTGGTGTTGCCCCCCACCTTTCTCCTTGCAGGTGACAACAGTGGTGGTGCGGGGGGTGGAGCAGGATTGGGATGCTGCAGCAGTGGGGCCAGGCCACAGCTCTGGCCTTGGCTCACCCCTCCCCACTTCTGTCATCACCGCCTGCAGGGCCTTACATGGGATGACACAGTGGTGGTCAGGGTGAAGCAGGCCCCACACAGGTTCGGGGAATAGAGGGCATGCCACAGTGGTAATGGTGGAAGGAGGGGAGAAGTGGGCATGGGCCCCACACTGGGAGGAAGGAAGACCAAGCCCAAGCCAACGAAGAAGCCGGCCCACCACAGTTGGGGGAGCAGGCCAACCCGGCAGTGGTGGGGCAACAGGAGGATCAGGCTCAGAGATGATATGGGGGAAGAAGGAGTAGTGACGCAGGAGTGGGCCCAGGTCTGACGTGGGGAGGAGACTTGCTCCTCCCCTCCCCCAGCTGCTGCCATGTTGGGCTGAGGGCACTGCTCCTTCCACTCCTGCAGTGGGCTGGCTTCTCCTCAGGCTCAGGCCTCCTCCCCTCCTCAGGGCCAGTCCCACTCCTCCCCCACCCGCCATCCACCCCACCATCGGCTCCAGGCCACTGCTCCTGTTGCCCCACTGCTATCAGGTCAGCCCAGGTCCACTGCTCCCACTGCCATGGCAGGCTGGCTTCTCCCCACCCTTGGGCCCAGTCTTCCACCTCATCAGGGCTGGGCCCACTCCTCCCCTCCCCCTGCTGCTGCGGTGGGGAGGGGGGGGGAGCGGGCCCAGAGCCCAACCATCTGGAGGTAAAAGGGGAGGCTATAGTAATCTCCTATATTTTTCATCTAGGAGACAGAGGAGAACCTGTAAAATGCCCCCTTAGAATTCAGAAAGCACAAGGGTGTCCAACTCACTCTGGCCCACAGATTCTTCATATCTCTGACACCTCCCCACCCCATAGTATATCATCTTCCTAAATCTCACCCTCCATAATACTTCCATCTCAAGAACACTGCTGTGACAAGAATGGCCCCAAGTTTAGGTACCCTTTATCAATGATTATGGATTCTTAGAAAAGAGTTATTTCACCAGACAAGGAGTGTTAGATGGATCTGGCAATATATATATATATATGTGTGTGTGTGTGTGTGTGTGTAGTTTGTCCCTGGATCCACTGAAACAGCTAGTCTGTGACTTTCAGTTTCAAAAGAAGCATATTTTATTTAATTCTTTAGGAACACATATGCTTCTAAGACTTTCAGCATTGCTTACCCACAGTTTTGGTGGCTTTTAAGTTTTATTAAGAAGCTTAATCTGAAGCAATAAAAACTCCTGATAGAAGGGTTTCTTTTTTAATAAAATGCAAAGGACTGCCAAGATTGTATATGAGAACTATGAAAACTTATGGCCAGCAGGCACTTCAAGTTTTTAATAAGGAGCTTTTCTTCTTCTGCATGCAAAAGCAATTTTCAATAACATCCACTATTGTTGCGCCACCTTTTAATTTTTTTACTTTTCATTAACTGAAGCTTAATAGAGGGTAATATTTTTTTACTTTAACATTTATTATTAAACTGTAGAACTATGGATATAGAATGTTGGTTTTACTTCCCAGATTATGAAAATACTAAAAATGCAGATAGTAATATGTGAGTGAAACTATAATATTGCAGAAGCCCTGAAATTACTTCTATAGAGGCCTTTGAAATATGACTGTAAGATCAACTAATGACAAATTACACATATCTCAGCATATATATAATTTTATATGCAACTTTATTTGCCTCAGAGAAACAAGCTATATCTTTTGCTGTACCAAATTGAGTAAAATATCCAGTGTTGATAGACAAAATTCTTAGCTACAGTGATCATTCATTGCTTCTATTAACATTAATGGAAACTACATACTTTTTTAATCAGTCTGTAAAATTTAACTCACTGTGTTAAAGTTAAGTTTAGAATTATTAAAACGAAGCTGGTAACAAAACCTAAAGTCAGTTACCGTAACAGTAGATTAAGTGCTTACGAATCAAACAAGCAAAATAATAGGTACTGTAGTATTTGATAGTTCAGAAAATGTCACATTACAGACTGTTTTCTTGTTATCTTTAAAATACATATTTTACTGTATGTTAGGGAAAAGTTCTAAGGAATTTAATGTGAGGAATAACTTTGTATTCTATTTGACCCAAAACATTTTATTCC
>NW_005843136.1:329947-333459 GCF_000455745.1 Alligator sinensis | reverse complement strand
ATCTATGCCTGCAAAACCTGTGGCCGCAGGGATCTCTGCAGCCAAGAGGCCTCTTGCGGCCAGCATCCTCCAGTGATATCTTTTATTAGACCAACTAAATAGGTAGAAACCTTTTTACTTAGCAAGCTTTTGGGCTTTAAAGCCATTGGTCAGGCTGGGGAAGCATCTGCAGTTGGCATGTGCTCTTCCTGGATAGAATGAATAGTAAAGAGGCCAGAGGCTGGGCTACAGCAAGAAAGGCAGCCAGTGAAGATGTACATTGAGGAGCCAATGGATGAGAGGCAGTCTGGGAGGGAGAGCGGGGGTGGGAAGGAGGATGAATGTAGCAGGTAAAAGTGGAGAGGTACCTGGGGAGTCAGATGTCAGGCAGCTTATAGTGTGTCATAAATCCCATGTCTATGTTTAGTCCAGGGATGCACTTAGTAGCTGTGTCTTTGAGAGTTGTGCTGAGTTGCTCTTTGGTACATAGATTAGGTTAAATTCCTCCCCTGGAGGTGTCAGATGGCAGGCAGGGAGGTAAAAAGTCTTTCTTGTTGTTCTCAAATGAAGTCTAAAATCCAAAATTGGCTAAAATTCGTCATCTTCCATGTTTCAGGGATGTACTTGGTAGCCGTGTTGGTCTGAGATGAGAAGAAATACAAAAATGTAGAACTCTTGGTTTCAAAATGATACCTTTTATTAGACCAACTGGGAAATCACAAGAAAAAGCTGGACACAGAGGGGCAGCTTTCCATCTCCAGCTCTCTCTCTGCAAAAATGGGGACTTTTTACCATCTATACTTTTCCTCAGAACCTGATGAAGGGCCTTTGAGATCAAAAGCTTGAAGAAAAGAACAATTTTTATGTGATTTTCTAGTTGATCTAATAAAAGGTATCATTTTGGAACAAAGAGTTCTAGATTTTTGTATTTCTTCTATGTTTAGTACATGATTTTTGGTATCCAGGAGGTTGATGAAGTGAAGTTCATAGGCTCATCTGTGAAAAGTGTTTTGTGAATTTCCTTTGAGGATTAATACTGAGAGATTGGCAAGAGAGTGGTTCTCTTGTGAGAAATGTGCCCCCACCAGTTAAAGACCAGTTCTGGTCTTTAATAGATTTCCGGTGTGCGTTCATTCTGGTGAGCAGTTGTTGTTTGGTCTCTCCTATATATTTTCCATCAGGGCATTTGGTGCACTGGATGAGATCTATAAGGTTTCTGGAGGTGCAGGTATAAGATCCAGGCATGGTGGTGGATCTGTTGTGGGGTGTAGTAATTGTGGGGGTGGTGGAGATATGTTGGCAGGTTTTGCATTTCTTTTCATGGCATGGACTGGATCCACTCAATGTGTTTTGGGCCATAGGAAGTTTGCTTCTTGTGATGAGGTTAGCGAAGTTCAGTGCTTGTTTGAAGGCTAGCAGTGGCGATGCATAGGGGACGCCCCTGTCAGGCTGCGCTCCCTGTTTAGGCAACAGGCTGGGGGGCAGGCAGGAGTGCCAGTGCCCCCCCTGCTAGCGCTGGCTAGGGAGTGGGGCTGAGTGAGATCAGCCACTAGTCAGTGAGATTGGCCACTAGGGGACCCCCCCACTCTGGTCAGTGTGATTAGCTGCCAGGGGACTCTCTCCCCCGGTTGCTGACTGCTTGGTCACGGGGCACAAGTGCCTCCCCTGAATCAAGAGGCACCAGTCGCCCATGAAGGCTAGTATGGGTGGATTTGGGAAGATCTCTTTAAAAATTGGGTCTCCTTCTATTATGGGTTGCAGTTGTTTGAGGATTTTCAATATAGGTTCGAGGGAGGGGTGATATGTCATAACCAGAGGTGTGAGATTCATGGGAGTTTTCCTTCTGCGCTGCAGCAATTCTTCACGTGGTATCCAGGTGGCTCTTTCAAATGTGCATCTATCTCTCTGGAGGAATGTCTTTGTTGTGTGAAAGCCTTTTAAAGATTTGTGAGGTAGCAATCTTGGGTATTCTCCTTGGTGCAGATTCGGTGGGATCTGAGGGCTTGCCTGTGTATCACAGGTTTCTTGGTGTGTTTAGGGTGATTGCTGGTTCTGTGCAGATATGTATGTTGGTCTGCGGATTTCTTGTACAACGTGGTCTGTATTTTACCATTCTGGATGCTGATTATTGTGTCTAAAAAGGAAATGCTGGTGCTGGATTACTTAAGAGATAGTCAGATGGAGGGGTGATGATTGCTGAATTTCTGATGGTACTCTGTCAGAGACTGCAGGTTTTCACTCCAAATGATGAAGATGTCATCAATGTATCTTAAGAATAGCAAGGGTTTGATGGTGCAGTCTTTGAGGAATTCTTCCAGGTGGCTCATAAAAAGGTTGGCATACTGTGGGGCCATTTTGGTGCCCATAGCTGTGCCCATGGGCTGGAGGAAGTGTTGGTTATTAAAAGTGAAATTGTTGTGTGAGAGGATGAAGCATATAATTTCAGTAATATCTTTGGGTTTGTACTCAGAGTTGTCATCTTGCTCTTGTAGGTACTTAAGGAAGGCTTTGATGCTGTCCTGGTGTGGGATGTTGGTATATAAGCCAGTAACATCAATGGTGACTAGGAGGGTGTTGCTAGGAAGGTGGTCTATGTATTTAAGTTTTTGTAGAAAGTCCATAGTGTCTTGAACAAAACTCACTCTTTCACTAAGAAGTAGTTTAAGGATTGATTCCACAAAATCCACTGACTCTCACCCTCTGATTCTCTCATCCACTGACTCCCTAATTAAAATTTTCACTCACTGGCTTGCATGCAGACCAGCCTCTGACTTCTTTACTATTCATTCCAGCCAGGAAGAGCATAGCCTGCTCAAGGGTTTTTAAACCTGAAAGCTTGCTAGAAAAATGGTTCCAACTATTTAGTTCATCTAATAAAAGATATTAGATTTACCCAAAGAACCTTGTCTGCCATGTGTATGTGTACATTTGGCAGGGGGTGGGGAGCAGGGAGAAGTGGCAGGCATGTGCCTCCCAGCCTGGCAGGGTCCACCCAGACTCCTCTGCCAGCACTAGGAAGGGAAGGGACCCCTCCCCCCATGAAGCCCAGCTCCCATGGGGGGTGGGGGCCTCCAATCTTTTGCTTGCCAATGGGCCCCAGTACACTTTAATCTGCCTCTGTGCTCGCCACCCCACCCACCTCTGATGCCTTCTTCACATTGGGAGGCCCCCAAAATTGCAGGCGGCCCCCAAAAATTGTGGGCCAGTCCTGGCTGGCTGTTATCTCCCACTCCCCCCCTATGTACACATACACATGGCCAGCAAGGGCCAATCTGAGGGGGGCACATACCCCCTCCCCAATGCCCCCCTATGTGTTGCCTATGATTTATATCCAGTTGCAAATTTCTCTTGATTTCATAGTTTCATACTTTCATAGCTGGTAGGGTTGGAAGGGACCTGAGAAGATCATCAAGTCTGACCCCCTGCCATGGCAGAAAAGAGTACTGGGGTCAAACGACCCCGGTGAAGTGCTCATCCAGCCTCCACTTAAAGACCCCCAGGGTAGGAGCCAGCACCACTTCTCTTGGAAGTTG
>NW_005843136.1:311173-329565 GCF_000455745.1 Alligator sinensis | reverse complement strand
AGAAGGGAGTTCCCCAGCCTGTAGGTATGCTGCTGGTTCTTCTTCCCCAGGTGCAGTACCTTGCACTTGTCAGTGTTGAAACCCATCCTGTTCTCATCTGCCCACCCCTGTAACCTGTCTAGGTCCGATTGCAGCCTATTCCTCCCTTCTAGCATGCCAGCTTCTCCCCACATCTTAGTGTCATCTGTGAATTTGAACACGGTGCTTTTTACCCCCTTGTCCAAGTCACTGATGAAGATGTTGAGCAATGCAGGCCCGAGGACAGAGCCCTGGGGAACCCCACTGCCCACATCCCTCCAGGTCAAATAAGACCTGCCCACCACCACTCTCTGGGTGTGGCCCTCCAGCCAACTAGTGACCCATTTCACTGTGTAGGTGTCGACGCCACAGTCTCCTAGATTTTTAATGAGAATGGTGTGAGAGACCGTGTCGAAGGCCTTCCTAAAATCCAGAAAGACTACATCCACTGCTATACCTGCATCTAAAGATTTTGTGACCTGGTCATAGAAGGCCACCAGGTTGGTCTGACAGCACGTGCCTCTAATGAACCCATGTTGATTGCCCCTAAGCATAATCTCCCCTGCTGGCCCCTCATGGACATGCGCCAGGATAATTCTTTCAAAAAGCTTACCCAGGATTGAGGTAAGACTGACTGGCCTATAGTTTCCTGGGTCTTCCTTCCTCCCCTTTTTGAAAATGGGAACCACATTGGCCCTTTTCCAGTCCTCTGGCACCTCGCCAGAGCACCATGAATGCTCATAAAGCTGTGCCAGGGGTCCCACAATGACCTCTGCTAATTCCCTCAGTACTCTGAGGTAGAAATCATCAGGACCTGCTGATTTGAACATGTCCAGTCCCTCCAGAAGTTCCCTGACTGGGTCCTCACTGACCATGGGCCTGGGTGCGCCTCCCCTCCTATGAGGGTCCCGATTGGGGGGCGGGGAGGAGGTGACCCGGTCCCTGCTCAGAAAAATGGAGGCAAAGAAATTGTTAAATACAGCTTTGCTGTCTGGTGCGACGACCAGATTTCCTAGCATATCCTGCAGAAGCCCCATGTTACCTCGTACCTTCTTTTTACCCACTATGTATTTAAAAAAGGACTTCTTGTTGTCCTTGATCTGGGTAGCTAGTCCCAGTTCCATCTCCACCTTGGCCTTCCTGACTGCCCCACTACAGCCCCAAGCAACGAAAGTAAAGTCCTCCCTGGTGATGGCCTCTCCCTGGTGATGGCCCCTCCCTTTCATTGGATGTACACCTCCTTTTTAGCTACAAATCCTTTAGATTTGTAGGAGTTATGCTTGAGAAGAGAAAAGGGCAACACATTTGGCTGCAAAATCCCCCTTTACTGGGTTGCTCTTTTTTCTGGTTGGATACACACTGCTCCAAGTACATGCCTATTGTACATGAGGTTTTTGTGGATGCAGTTAAAAATAACCAGAAAGATCAGTTTTAGGTAACATTTCAACAATGTGCTGCATTCCCTCAACAGCTGGGCAAAGAGGGATATTCACTGCATTAATACCTAAATGTGATTATCCCTAGTGTTCAGAATTCCACAACAACCCTTCCAGCTGCAGCTACATTTTCTGTGATGTGAATCTCTGGCATTTACCATGCTGAGATGCCACATTTGCTGCAGAATCCTACTGAAGTGTAGAATATGCAGGAGGCAGGGAAAGCAATTTGAAAGAACCACATTTTCCTTTATTTGTAGTTTCTTTTTCCATTAAATAATATAAAAAAGAACAGTGTGAAAAAGCAAAGTATATTTAAAAAATCCACAGAGTCTGACCCCCTGGACTCCAGCTTCATGCTTCAGCAAGGTTCCAGAGTAATTTTAGTATCTCAGCATGGAGCCTGCATGGAAGTCACTTCAAAGCAAAAACAGGCTGACAGCAGCTAGCATGTACGTCATAGCACCTGGAAGAACATAAAAAAGGAATAATATGTTGAATTTTCCTCTAAGCATTCCTATCAGCTTGACTGCTGGGTGGTTAGGTTTATTGCTTAAGTTTAGGGATGGGAAAACTCATTTTGACCAATTTGAAACTCAATCAACTTTTTAGGTTTAAAGGCTTGACCTGTACTTGGACCTCATTAGGTTTTGGTTCTGCTTTGGAGACAGAAATAGCTATTGGAAAGTTATACACATACCCTTCTACAAGGCACCTACTTGGGCCACCCAGGCTCTGGGGAGCTATTATATTGTACATTTCTATCATATCAGAAGTTTCCTGTTATACAATTTTGTGTAAAACCAACCCCAAATCTTGATTCCTTTTTTGCCTTGACATTTGAAATCTCAGTCTTTTTTAAACAGGGGGGCATTTGTTAAAGAAAACAAAGATAACAAACCAAAATGCTTGTATATAGGGTGAGCCCTAGCATTCTCCCCTGTATGCAAAGATAACACCTTACCTAGAATGCTAGGTAGCACACAGAGGCTTCTAGTGGCTAGTTAACATATAGCTGTCAAATACATCTTTGCACGATTGGTATGTAAATGAATTCCAAAAATAGAGATGTTTCCGTAACCTTATTCTTTATGGGGGTTCTCTGTATCCTCTTAATGTCACTGGAATTTAGTGTTCTGTCTTTGTAGAACAACTTTAATTTTTTGAGATATACTAACTTTATTTTGAGGAAGCTTAGGACAGTGTCAACTTGCCATTTTTTACTCCACTAGGTAGTATCAAATATGGAACCTGTCATAATGCAAAACTTATTTTTATTTTAAGATGATGTAAGATCATAACCCTTTAAATTTATTTCTAGGCATTAGAAGAGCCAACTAAGAAAGCAAGTGAGACTGAGCTCACCACTTTGGACACACATTCAGAGGTAACAATAATTCTCTCTATCTTTTTATCTGGAAACACTAAGGTTGGGCTAATCCTCATATTGCTTCTACTTTTCTAGATGTGCTCCCCTGCCCAGCTCAGGCAGCAAACTGAAGAACTCTACACAACCATTGATCAAGTCTTACAGGATCCATTGCCTATGGTAATATACCAGTCAACTGGTATTAGAACAGTCTTTCCCCACTCCTCCTCCTTCTGTTATTAATTAAGCCTGTGCACTTTTGAATCCCATTTTTCAGCGCCGGTGTGAATCTTCCCCAAGTTTCCTGCAGACACCCATGGATTCAGATACAGGCAAAGTAAGTGAGTAAGCTCAAACACATATTATATCCCCTATGCATGTGGCACAGAACAATGGTGAATCAAGCCATTGGCTTCTGGAGAGAAAGAGGGTGGCAGAAATAGGACAATTCTTAGAGAAAATTAGGGATTAAGGAAAGGTCATTCTATACCTTCTCTCTCCCCCCTCCCTTTCTTTACTGCAGCAGATATTTGAATATGCCTGTAGGTAGAAGTTTTAATTCTTCTGCCTATACCTTGCACAATTACTTACAGTTGAGTAAAGTAGATGTTAAATGTTGACGAGTAACTGTGAATGAATTTTCTGATAGGTAGAAAGTACTTATACCCACTTTGTACTGGTATAAATAATTAAACCAGATCCAAGGCAGTGGAAAAGTCTGTTCTGAACAAAAGAGGTCAGGTAAAGGAAACAGAGGCAATGGGAGAAGAAGACAATGTGGTTTGGACAGCAAGTTAAAGCATGGGATGGCAACCTTTAAGGGTGACATGCAACTGGGTTACCTTAGTCCTCTCTGCTCTGTGCTGAGGACTACTCTCTTGCTCTTGTGCCGTCCTACTAGAGCTTCTGCTTGCGCTTCACACTAAGTGCTGTCCATTGCCATTGCCAATGGTGATGTGATAAGCAGAAACTGCAGCGGGGCAAGGGAGCAGGAAAGGATTGACACTGGAGGGGACTGCTGGCACAAGACCAAAGAATGCATGCACAGGGCGGAGAAGGTGCTGTTGGGGCCATGTGCCAGCTCACATCTCTTTGCAGGCTGGGTGTGACCTGAGTTTAGGGATAGGATGTAGGCATTAGAATAAAGACTTTGGCTTTCAAGATTAAATTGGGAGGTGGGGGAGAAATAGTTGTAAATGAGAAGAAAATATACTTCTGTAAGAGCCTTAGAAATGCCATGGGCATAAGGACATGCAAAATGCCATTCACTGGGTCAGACCATAGGTCCATCTAGTCCAGTGTACTGTCCCACACAGTGGCAGTGTGTAGATGCTGAGAAGGAAGGTGAGCAGGGCATGTCTAGAATCTTCTACCCCTGCTCTTCTCCCAGTTGCAGCTTCCAGCATTCAGAGGTTTAGGAAGTTGAGACTCTGCATTCCTATCTACCTTGTTCAACACCTAGAATTAGACCTTTCCTTTTATAAGTATGTCTATTCCTTTTTTGAACTGGGTTAAGCCACCGGCCTCCGCAACATCTTGTGGCAATGAGTTACATAAGTTAATTACATACCTTGCAAAAAAGAACTCCCTCTTGTTAGCCTTAAAACTCCTACCCAATAGTTTCATTTAATTTAAATACTTCTAGTATTTGGAAAGATGGTAAATAAAAATTCCTTATGAACATTCTCTGCAGCATTTAATATTTTGTAAACCTCTATCATGTGTCCTGCCCTCCCCCACCCCCAGTGTCTCATTTCTGAGCTAACAAGTCCTAGCCTATTTAGTCTTTCCTCATATGGAAGCCCCTCCATACCCCTGATCATCTTTGTTGCCCTCCTCTGTACCTTGTCAAATGCCTATATATCCTTTTTGAGGTGTGGGGACCAAAGCTTCACACAGTATTCAAAGTGTGGATGGACCATAGATCTAGAAAGGGAGAGAATGATATTTTTGGACTTGTCTACAATTTCTTTCTTGACCATTCCAAACATTTGATTTGCCTTTTGACTGATGCTTAGCAAATGGTTTTAGTGAACAGCCCACAATGACTCCAAGATCTCTTTCCTGTATGGTAACAGGCAGGGCAGGATGGCACCTTAAAGTCTCTACCTCATTTAGAAAGGCATATATTTTTGTAGGCTACAGCCTACTTCATCAGTTAGTCTTAGAAGAAGCTACCTTGTATTGACTTCTGCCTGACTTTAGACAATCACAGCTAACTACCTCACTCTGGGTGCCTCTACACATGCGATTAAAGCTCCAGAGTTTACTGCTTCTGGGTTCAACATTTGAACGTGCGCCAAGGACTGTAGTATGTTGAGTTGGGTCAGAGCAGCCCTGGCTGGCAGGAGGCCCCAGGGATCACCCTGCCAGCCTGGAGCTGCTCTCCCTGGCTCAATGTGCTGCAGAGGGGCTGGCTGGGACATGAGGCTGCTTCAGTGCAGGGCTTGCTGACAGGCAGCCTCCGTACTGAAGCACCCTCATGCCCCAGCCAGCTGGGGTAGCATCTACAAGTATACTGTTGTGAAGTAAAAAACTCTGCAGCAGGATAGGACTTGTATATATGAGTACTACTGTGCTGCAGAGTTAATTTGTTAACTCCAGCCTAATTGGGTGGAGGAGGAGGAGGGCATATGTAGAGGCCTGACATTTACTGCAGAGCTAATTAGTTTACTTCTTAGTAAATGCCTCATGTAGACGCGCCTTTTGTGTGGTGACTGTTCATCTAGAGCCCATCATTGTATATAAATATTTGAGGTTATTTTTTCCCATGTACATCAGTTAGTTCTGACCAACATTTCAATTTCAACATTGCACGAAATAGGCAGCAGAAGAAAATGTAAAAAATGAGAGTTTTTGCCAAGTGACAGCATGCGGGAGAATGTCCCAGGCAAATAGAAGTGAGTTCCCACATGGGTCTTGGATACATCCCCTGTCTGTTAATAGATTAACAGAAAGAGTCCTTGGAGGTATTGCGGTTGCAATATCAAGGTCATTTTTAACAGAATGAGGTCAGCTACTGCACTCAGATTTTTGGCAACCTCATAATCTTTAAAACAATAATACCTATGCCTATATCCTTCTTTCTATTGCAGCAATGAGACTTACGGTTTTGCAAGAAGTCACCCTAAAAACATGTATCTTGCCTCAGGAGACCAATCCTGTTCTGTCCAGGGAACCCATTGTCTAGGGCACTTTCCTGGGAAATGAGAGATACAGGTGTGGGGCCTCAAACTCCCTTTTACCCTATCTGGGAAAGTGCTGTAGTCAAAATTGGGCAAAATGGTGGTGGGAGCTTGTTTTTCTCCTCCATTTAGGTGTAAGCATGATCTTGGTCATTCAGCATGTTCTTCAATGAAGGAACTGGGGACTTCTTTTTAAGTGTCACTTAGACATCTTAGAGGTGGAATAGGACCTGAGCCTTAGAGTTAAACATTACTGAATCATTCTACACTTAAGACATGTTATAAGCACGTCTTACAATTTTAAGCAATTAATATCTTACACCAAGGATAAAAGCTTACAGAATTATTCCACTGTTGTCTGCATGTTACTATATCAATTTATGTTGTGTACAGATGTCTACAGTGCCGCAGAGAACAGCTGGAAGGGAAACCAAATATGTAAGTCCCCTTATAATTATTCTGTTTTAGCTACAAAAATGTTTTACTTTGTAGGAATAATAATCATCCTTCCATGCCAGTTGGATCTGCATGAGAGAAGGGTGGAAACTGGTGTAGAAAATGAGTTCTTTATTGAAAGTGAGTCAGTCAGGGTATTGGCAATGACACTTGAAACCTCTGACCCTCGCTTCAAATTCATCCTGTTTGGTGGCTCGTCAACACAGGATGATTACTATCTCTGGCCAAATGAAAGCCAAACTCAGTGCCAGTTTAACGTAATTTTAATTGCCTTTTTTCCTTTTAATTTCCTTTTTTTGTTTCATTTTGAGAAGACAGTCTGAGGACAATATTTTGCAATATTTGGCAAGGTTCTTTGGTTAGATGTGATATCTTTTATTGACCAAGTAGTTGGAAAAATGTTCTTAGCAAGCTTTCAGGCACAGTCACTCTTCATCAGGCATAGGGAGTCTGCTGGTCTGAGACTCCAAGGAATGAGAGAAGCTAGTAGTGTGGAGGGATGTCAGTGAAAATTTAAATAGGTAGAGATAAGCAAAACAAAGGGGGAAGGGAGGGAGTAGAGAGCAGGGGAAAGAAAAAGTCAGAGGGAGAGCACAGAGACAAAACACAAGGTGAAAAAGAGACAGTCTGTGATAAAGGGAATAGTTAGAAATCAGGAAAGCAGAAATGGGAGAAGCTAAAAGTGTGACAGGATGTCAGTGAAAATATAAAAGGGTAGAAGTAGGAAAACGAAAGGTAAAGGAGGGGGAAGAAAACAGAGGGCAAAAATAGGCCAAAGGAAAAACAATACAGAGGTAATAATAATACAAGGTAAAAAAGAGGCTAACAATAAAAAGGAAATGGTAGGGAACCAGGAAGAAAAAAGGGCAAGAAGTGGGAGAGGGGAGGAGAGAAAAGGTGGAGGGAAAAAGGAATGTAAGAGGTCAGGCCAGGCAGGTACCTGTGAATCACACGTCAGGCAGGTTGTAATGTGTCATAAATCCAATGTCTGTACTGAGTCCATGATTTTTAGTATCTAGTAAGTAGATGAAGTGAAGTTTGTAGGCTTATCTATGAAAGATGTGTTGTAAATTCCCCATACGGATTAGAACTGAGAGATCGGAGAGGTAGTGATTGTCCTGTGAGAAGCGTGCCCCCACAGGTAGCTAGGTATTCTTGTCTTTCATAGATTTCCGGTGTGGGCTCATTCTGGTGCGCAGCTGTTGTTTAATTTCTCCTACATATTTTCCATGACGGCATTTAGTGCACTGGATGCTAATGGCTCTGTTGTGGGGTGTAGTTATTGTGGGGGTGGTGGAGATATTTTGGCAGGTTTTGCATTTCTTGTCCTGGCATGGTCTGGATCCATTTGGTGTGGTTTGGGTCATAGGGAATTTGCTTTTGGTGATGAGGTTAGCGAGGTTTAAAGGCTAGGATGGGTGGATCTGGAAACATCTAATTGAGAATTGGGTCTTCTTCTAGTATGGGTTGCAATTGTTTGAGGATTTTCCATGTAGGTTCCAGGGAAGGGTGATATGTCATCACTAATGGTGTGTGATTTGTGGGGATTGTCTTTTTGTTCTGCAGCAAATCTTCACGTGGTATCCAGGTGGCTCTTTCAAAAGTGCGATCTGTCACTGGAAAAGTGTCCTTGTTGGCTGAAGGCCCTTTTGAGATTTGTGAGGTGGTGATCACGAGTATTCTCCTTGCTGCAAATTCAGTGGTATGGGAGTGCTTGGCTGTAAATTACAGCTTTCTTGGTGTGTTTAGAGTGATTGCTGGTTCTTTGTAGATATGTATGTCAGTCAGTGGGTTTCTTGTATATGGTGGTTTGAATTTTACCATCTTGGATATTGATCATGGCATCCAAAAAAGGAAATGCTGGTGTTGGAGTATTCAAGCAATAATCTGATGGAGGGGTGACGATTGTTGAATTTTTGGTGGAAGTCCGCCAGAGACTGCAGGGTTTCAGTTCAAATGATAAAGCTATCATCTGTGTATCTCAGGTATAATAAGGGTTTGATGGTGCAGTTCTTAAGGAAGTCTTTTTCTAGATGACCCATAAAAAGATTGGCATGTTGTGGGGCCATTTTGGTGCCCATAGGTGTGCCCATGGTCTGGAGGAAGTATTGGTTGTTGAAACTGAAGTTGTTGTGTGTGAGGATGAAGTATCACTCCACACTTTAAGCATCTCTCATTCCTTGGAGTCTCAGACCAGCAGAGACTCCCTATGCCTGATGAAGGGTGACTGCACCCAAAAGCTTGCTAAGAACTTTTTTCCAACTACTCAGTTGGTCTAATAAAAGATGTCACATCTACCCAAAGAACCTTGCCTGCCTATGTACTTAGACCAACATGGCTACAACCAACAACCCTTGCAACTGTTGGGCATTTATACATGTGCTCCAGGGGGAGGTGGGAGTGCTTTAATTAGAGTGTCTGTGAGAGCCTCTCTAACATAAGCATCCAGAGCATCTCATGTATCAGTGTCCCCATGCTTAAAAATGGTGGCAGGATTGCTTTAACTAAAGCTCATTTGCCAAGCTTTAGTTAAAGTGCCCCCACAACCATTTTTAAGATGAGATGTTGGAGTCTGCAGACTCAATTAATCAAGCCTGCTCTGACATGCTGTAATTACAGCACATTGGAGCAGCCTCGCTGCTCATGTATAGGCAACCAATATGCATTGCTGCCATATCATGACTTTTAGTTATTGCCCATAATTTGGGGCTTACCCAAATTTCCAGTCCCTGCTACACTATTAGAACAGTGGTTCTTAAACTGGGTTCCATGGCACCCTAGAGTACCTTGAAATAATTTTCAAGGGTGTTATGGGGTGTCAAGCAACTCTGACTTTATTAGGTGTGCAAATGTTTATCACAAGTTAAACCCAGAGATTTCAAATGGGAATCCTTAGCGTAAAAACATTCTGTCCTGCTGTGGTCTTTCTGAGTTCTTTTCAACAGGTTATTTGCTCTATTATTTTTCTGTCGTCAAAAAATGAATGCAAATTTAAGAGATGACCTTTTCCACAGAGTGCCTTGAGTCTATTGAGAGGTCTATTGAGTGGCCTATTGAGGGCTGCTTTGAGTCTAAAAAGGTTGAGAGCAACTGGGTTAGGATTATGAAAGTTAGCCCTAAATATGTACAAGCTACCTTGTTGTGTGGATACACAGGCAAGTGTGTCAGCGTGGACACACACACACATGCACACACATACAATAACCACGCTAAGTTAATTAATCTGTTCTAATAAATATGAAAGCCTTAAACTCAGATATTACTATCATTCTCATTAGTATGAACAGTTAATGTTGGTGATTTATTTTACTTACAACCCATTTATTTGTATGAGAGGCCTGCCCATTATTCATTGCTCAGTCATTCTGTTGAATCACAGATCAGGAGCAGTGCAGGTAAAACCAATACTTGCTGCCAATACACTATTTGATCAATAACATTTTGTTTTTGGCATGGGTAGCTAAAGAAGTGTTGTGCATTTTTCTTATGTGCTTTGGGCTGTGATTCTACTCGACAGACTGTGCTGGTTCACCCTAATTAGGAAGGAGACCAGAAGAGATAATTTTTAGTGATATAAAAAACAAGCTCACTGTCTGTATCTTGAAGACAATAACATATATTGCTCACCACTGTAATTCTTATGCTCACTAAACTGTGCCCGACACATTTTTCCAAGTGGAATTTTCAGCATGTGACATTCAGTGACTAATGCTGCCCAATGAGATGTTATTTTTGGAGATTGCTTTTGTGTGACCATTTAACACAGAAAGTTAGTCAGGTTCATTTTCTCTATGACCTTTACAAATGTGTTGAGAATTAAAGTCACACCTCAATTCAGACATGATATTTTAACTAACACCTCTTAGATAGCCCTTCTTAACAGCAGTTTCTTTCTCTATGCTGAGTTTTTCACATTTTCTTGCAATGTATGTTTCTGCTGCTGTAAATCAGCGATCACTTTTAGGGTTTTCCTCAGAAGATAACATAACTTCTGACTCTAGAGAAAGCTGTGGAGGTTAAAAAGGCTTTAAGCCCCTATGGCCCCAATAAAAATCTGTCTCTGTAAGGATCCACTCCCGAATACTATAAAGCTGAAGAAGTCCCAAAGCTCCTTTTTGATTGGGCTCATTATTAATCATTTGTCCTTAAGGCAGCTGTAAGTTAGATTCCATGGCAATGTTCTCCTAGAAACCACTGGGTAGCTGATAATAACCAGCTCACAATCCCTATCAACTCTGTAGCCTGCAACAATGGCTGCAAGACAGGCCAGTGCTGAGCCGTTAACACAGCTTTGGGTTATTCAAGGAACCAGGTTTATTCCCTGGTAGTTTGTTTTGCCTGTTTGGTACAGCATAAAAGGGTCATAATATAATCTAGAATTAGATCTAGGTTAGAAAACCATATCACTGCTTAATACAATGCAAAAACTAGGAGCTTCCGTGATATACCTGCTGGGATTGAATATTGAAAGGGCATTTGTTGTATTAATATCAAACTGTGAGCTCATCCAACATGCTCACTACCTTCTGACTTGTGCCCGATGACCTTTCTGGGAGCGATGATTTTTTAAATTTCTTAGAAGAGATCTGCATTATGTTTCTTTCTTTTGAAGTAGCTTTTAACTTGCTTGTCTGAAATTCATTTTTACTCAGGAAGGATTAGCATGGTATTTTAACAATATACTTATCATTATTTATGTGCATGCTCTTTTGTTGAATGTTTAATACAAAGAAGTCTTGAATATGTCATTGGTTAAGAGAAAAATAGATTATCTTTGTTGGTGAGTGAATCAGACCCAGCAAAAGCTGTTTTCCTGCTAAATCCCTTTGCATATTTTACATAACAACCCCATGCAGACAGCCAGCTCAGCCCCTTCAAGCCAGTCAGGTTGCAGTACATGGATGGGTCGAAGAGTGGAGTTTAGGGGGTGGAGGAGAACAAGGTAGGATATTGGCTCAGGTCCCCATGAGCTGGAGCTTCCTTCCCATGGCAGGAGCAGTAGCTCCCCAAAAAGTGCCTTCCCACACTGCTCCCACCTCCCACTCACCCTGAGAAGCATGACCAGTACCCCCCACACCAATCCCAAATTCCTTTTTATTAAAACATGAGACATTCTTTAATTTACTTCCTTTTTATTTCTTTTTAAATTCTTCTTCTTTTTGTTTACTTTTTATTTTCCTTTAGTGGTTGACTTCCTTCATTTCACCAACCTTCCCCCACCCAACTCTGATTTCATTACCTATCCTCATTCCATTAACTCTATGCCTCCCAGCTACTCATCCTTGCAACCCATTTCTCACCCTCCCCAACCCCGCAAGAGCAGGGATAGAAGCCAGTTTTGGCTCACCAACCCTGTAGTGGCAATTCATAGCTGTGCAGGTGGAAGACAGAGGAGGATTTTAGCCTTAATATGTGACTACTCTAAACCCAAGCTAGCATTAAAACTAATCATTTGGGCAGTTCAAAGTGCAGCATGGAACACTGTTGAATAATGGCTTAACAAGAACTTGGTCATAATTAGAAACGAAATGAATAGAGTCTCAGTTCTTAGCTATCCGCTTTTTATCACTTGACACTCATTTTATATACACTTCCCATTGATGTAAATAATTGCATGATTGAGCAAGGCAGTGGAGAATCAGCACTGAAACAGGTCTGTTCCATTATTAATATGGTATGGAGCTTACCCACATCCCCAGCTTCTGTTTAGTTTTATTGGCTTTGATGGAACAATGGTAGGTAACACCAGCTGATGATTTGGCTCACTATTTTCAGCAATTAGTTTTAGAATCTTATTAATGGCCATAGTGGAATCCCACTTACTTTCATTTTAGACTGGTGTATCTCCATTGACTAGCAGAGTTATTGCTTGTTTACAGAACTGTAAGATCAAATTCACATTCCAAATAATCATTTTCTGTGGCATTTCAGTTTTCAGTTCCCTTTATCATTTTTTTTTCACTAAATGCTGACAATCAAGAAGAAGCTTTGTTTTTTAGATTTTTGAAGTCATAATGCTCAAACAATGTTTGTAGAAAAGACAAAGTAACAATTTCTTTGGAACAGAATTCCAAAATCTTTTGTTATTAACTACTAGCCAGTTGCCCATCAGGAATGATGGGAGAAGTGGGTCAGGGGGGACAGGCAGGGATAGATCACTGTTGCCTCCTCCCAGGAGCAGTGGGGGAGGGGAGGAAGGGGAGCTTGCCCCACCATCCTGTCAGCCAGCACCCCTCACTGCTGCTGCCTCCAGGGAGCTGACCTCACCCCCCCTCAGTCCCCTCCATCCCTGCTGTTGTGGCGACGCTTTGCCGCACCACTGCCTTCTATCTGGAAAGCTCTTGGAGCACTCTGATTGGTTGTTTCAGTAACCAATTAGAGTGTTCCAAGAGTGTTATGGACAGACAGACAGACAGATTAAGCCCTTTATTGTATTAGAATTATTATATTAGAATTTTAGCATATGTTTCTTCAGTTATTTTCAACTAAGCCATTATGATTTCCAGTTATCAATAGGAAGATTATTAACATGCAGATTATTGCAGTGCTTTTGCCTTATCTTTTACCTAAGTGCTAAAAAGAAGCTATAGGCAAAATATGATTATAGATAAAAGTGTTTACGATAAAAGAAATAGGCAGAAATGTGCAGGCTTTGCTTCCTAAAGACAATGTAAGGCAGATAAAAAAGACTCAAGATTTCATGTCAATGTCTGAAAATAAATTAGTTTCTTTAACATTTGTTAGTCCAATGTAAATGTGGAGCAACTTCACTGAAACCAGATTTACTCTGAAATTACACTAGTGTAATTGACAGCAAAATTTGGCTCCAGTAGTTTATATTTACAGATTTCCCATTACTTAGCCCCTGGGCTCTTTCAATTTCTTAAAGTTTACAATGAGATCTGGTGGCAGATTAGGGTGAGCACATGAAAGAAATTCAATAACATGTGAACATACTCTCGAGCCACCAATGCAAATGTAGTTTGTCCAGTGAA
Source organism: Alligator sinensis (assembly GCF_000455745.1). Classification (NCBI taxonomy): domain Eukaryota; kingdom Metazoa; phylum Chordata; order Crocodylia; family Alligatoridae; genus Alligator; species Alligator sinensis. The sequence continues at coordinate 316,106 of NW_005843136.1, read as the reverse complement.
CATTTTCAGTCCTATTACTGTACACTGAGCTGCCTGGCACACATTACACTGAAGATGTGATTAACCAGTTAGTTACACTCAGATACAAGTTAATGCAATTAATAGCATGATAAAACAAGGAATAAGCCACAAAGTTTTTACACAAAAAATGTGTAATAGTTTTGTGGCTGGTTCCTATCATGCCATTAATTGAACATGTGGCTAGCCTTGGGCTTCCAGCTGTGGGGGCACACCATGCACCACTGCAGCTAGGAGCCCTTTGTTGTTGGGGCTCCCAGCCAAGAGGAGTTTATGATACATCCCAGCAGCTGGGAGCTCCCTTAGTCAATGGGGCTCCCAGCTGTGAGAACATGGTATATCCCTGTGGCTGGAAGACCCATCAGCTGACAGGACTTCTACCTGTAGGAGCTTCCTACTTGCTGGTTCAGGGAGACCCCGGGATCATGATGCACTACTGATAAGTCATGATGGGTTGCAATGCTCAATTCCACAATCATGCCTCCTGCCATGTTTGTGTGGCATGGCTGGAAGAGTTTGTGGGAATCACACATTAGATCCCATGCTGCCTTTCCTTGCATTCTTGCCAGGGGATTTAGTGATAAATTGTGGCTATCTCTGTGCAAGTGGGGAAAGGAACTGGGAACTTTCCTCCTCAATAGGTTGCATTCAGGGGCTAAACACATTATAGAGTGCCCAGAGTCTGCACATGACTAATGGCAATATTACTCATATTCATATGATTCAGAAAGGCCAAAGAGCAAGGAACTGCCCAGTTTCTGAGTCATTCTCAGTAGCCACCAGCCACCAGAGTTTTTTAGTGAGGAAGGGGAAATCATATTTTTCCCCTCTCCCAGGATTATGGAACTGCTTTGCCACATGAGTTATAACTAGACATATAATTATTTTTCTTTTATATGTCTACTCAGTTGATGGAAACCATTGCATCTGCCATAAAGACTTCTACAGGCAAATGGGATGTCATTTATCTACTTTCTTTCAATAGAAATCAGCAACAGAAAAATAACTGCAAGTGAAATGACAGATATACATATTTTTCTCTTCCCATCATCCAGGAACCACTGATAATCTGTGAAAACAGTTTTTGTTTTGGATTCCCTCTTTTGTAAATCAGTTTTCTCTTCTATCTCAGATTGTGTGGCTTGTATAAGGCTTTATGTTGCTTTATGTAATATGGTATATATTTACTTTTTGCAGGCTAATCTTTTCTTATCAGCACCTGGAATGACAGAGAGTCAACTGGTATGTATCGTTATGTCTGAGTTATGCTGTTTTTCAAAATACTGATAAACACAAAATCTGAAGTAAATTACTGTTTCATTCCTTGATCCTTTGAAGGATTCTGCAGTTCATACTCTAGCATGTAAGTACTAAGCAGTATATTACCATACTCCATACCGAACATGGATTTGTTACAAATGCCTGACAAACATCTACAAATGGGGTGTAAACACAGGACAGACTTCAAGATTTGACACAGAATGAGAGGTCTTGGTAATTTGGAGGCTGATTACCTCCTGGTGGGCATTTTTAAATCATTCAAACTTTCATTTTTGATTGAAAATTTATTCTCAGTTTTCTGGATTCCTCTTCTCTTCACATGTTTAATTCAAAAGTAGTTTAACCAGTGAAAAGTGAGAGGAGAATAAGATCCAAACTGGTACTTGAAGGCAAAACCAAAGTGTTTGTATATTTTGTCCCTACGACAAATAAGGGAATCTTATTATCCATAGTATACAGGTAGGGAAAGGAAGGGAGCTACAGCAAGACAAGGACCAGATTTTCAGTATGGCTCTGAGCTCATTAAAGTACCTGGGGGCTGATTGACAAAATGTTCAGCAAAATGTTTGCATTGTGCCACTTCTTACTAGACTTGACAATCTAGCTAAAAGTAAGTATCCCATGATGACCCAGTCCAGGGCCATAGCTATAAAGCCGAAGTTGCACGTCATCATCATCACCAGCAATAGCAACATTCTTCCTGCAACATGAAGTATATATGACTGAAGTCAAATGGCATTGGTCATTCCTATCACATGCTTATTTTTCTAAGTCTTTTGTGTTCATATATCATAATCCCTCTTTCACCATTATTGTCCATATTTATTCAAGGGTAGGGTTTGGCAGATGGATATGTATGATCACAAGCAATAGAAGAACAGTTGGTGTTTATATCCATTAGTGTTTATATTCATCCAAAGCATAGCTTCCAACATTTCCTCATCTCTAATTAGTTTTAAGCATTAATAACTCAGAGAACTCAAATCCTTTCAGGTTAGTGATATTAATTCTAGATGTGGGTGGAGGGCATTATAAATCAGAAGACTAAAATATGTCAAACATGTTTTTAAGGAGTAAGAGAAAAGTAGATAATATTCTGCATCATACACTTGTGTGGAAGCCTCAGTAAATATAAAGCAGTCAATCAGTCCCGAGTTATACTGTATACGATTTAACACCTTGAAGTGATTTTCCTATAATTCATTCATTATAAGTCTATGTATTAGACTACTACTAACATTTTTAGTTTCAAAGTTGCTGAACACCAAATTCTGTGAACTAAATCAAATGTTGAATGAGCAGACTGGCAATTAAACCTCAAGAGTTATGTCAAAATAATTCCCTTTGATATAAAGCAAGCTGTAACCTCTTAATGTACCAAATTCTAGCCAGAGCTGGTTGTAGTGTAGAACACATCATAGTTCCAAGTGACACCTAAGGTTTGCTGGACATAGGTTCCTCTTCTTGGCCCTGCTCAGCACATGTACTCTGCCCAGCTTGATTGCTTGACATTTAGATGCAGATAAATGACTTTTGGGTAGGCCTAGTTTACAGTAGTATCATATTACCTTATCCATCACTGAATTCTCACCATATCTAGGAAGAAATGTGGATTACTCATAAGAACATTCCACACAGAAACTCTACACAATAATTTGAGAGAGAAAACAAAATAAATAATAAATTCTTAAGCTTGTGACTCGCAATCAGGGTGATGAGGCACCTTTGGGTGCCTTGAGATCATTTAAGGAGTGCTGCAGGATGTTACCCAGTTGTAACACTGGGTAATACAAACATGTTTCACAAGATAAACCCAGAGTTTTCATATGGGAATCTATAGTGTTAAAAACCTTCTGATCTGTTGTGGTTTTTCTGAGGTCTTTCCAACAAAGGATTGGTCTATTATTTTTCTGTAGTTAAAAAATAAAAGAGTGAAAATGTAGAGGTGTCATTTTCTGAGGGGTTTGTCCAGTCTATCCAAAGATGCCTCAAGTCTAAAAATATTGAGAACCATTGCCTTAGACTGTTGAAACTGCAGGGGGAAAGGTAAGTGGACAAAATTTAGAAACTTTTGCTGGAGTCATGCAATTTTTTTTAGTAAATGTTCGGCTGACTTGGAGGCCTACTGCTGTTCCTTTACTAAGGAGTATATCCTCCAAGAGTCATCTATGCATTGTGGGTGGAAGCTCAGGTGTTACAGTTGATCTTGATCAGATCTTCCTGTTTCCTAAAGGGCAGCATTAGTTGAAAAAGTTATGATTTATATATAAAAGTAGTTGAAAAAATTACAAGGTTCATGCAATTCAAATGTTTAAGTGTGACCAAAGGTACCAACAGACTGCACTACAAAGTGGTGACTCTTTGAGCACTGTTGTGTTGTTCCATCAGCACAACAGCAGATAAAATAATTGTTCTTCCCTTAGGTCTTTACAGATATATGTGAATAATTTACTATGTAGCCAAAATAATATAAATTATTTTTACTCTTGGTATTTGCCTTCATGTCTTCAAGTGCAGTAAGTGAGAAAATTATTATACTTGGATTCATACCATGGAATGTTTTATTGCATTTATACATTTAAGATCTTTATAATGACACATTAAAATGTATAAGTGGCTTCAATGGCACACCTATTACCCCATGAAAAATAGCTCAAGGCAGAAGAAGAATAGTAGGGAAAAGTTGACTAGGCAAAGCATCTGGGATTATGCTGTAAGGAATATGTAGGGAAGAGGAGCCAGAACAGAGGCTAGGATCTGGGCTCTAAATCCTAACACTCTGAAGGAGGTTCTAAATAGAATAACTGAACACAGATGGTATCTGTGAAAAAGACAGCACACCTCAGTGATTGCTGTTTATCAAGTAAATTGCAATGGAAAGAAAAACAATCTGTATCTTCTGGTGATATCTCAAGTAAAATAAATAACAGCATGAGAAGAGGAAGAGAGTTTTGCAATGGTGTTAATTCTCTTTTGTTGTTAGATTTTGAAATGTGGGTTGGAGAGACAAATGGACCCAAAGCAACAATAAAAAGACATTCCTGTCACACATCAATAAATTACGTTGGGTGCATCTACACTGTTGCCGCCGAGAGCCGCGGCGCAGGGTTCGGGGCTTTAGGAGCCCTAATCGGCAGGCGGGTACTTGTGATGCTTGGAGTGGAATCAGGTACTCAAGCGTTTGGATTGAACAAAAGATTGTTTACTTACACTGCTCGTACAGTGCAGGTCAGAAACTTGCTTCGATTACAGTTGTAAAACTTGGGTCGGGCAGAAATTACAAAGTTGGTTTGGTCGGTCTGCAAATGTGTCGGGGTGTTTGGGGTATTCGGGCCGGCAGTCGTCTTATGTCTCGGGTGGGGGTGTGCTAGGCCTCCTTGGGTCGGTGACGGGGAGTCCTTAGTGGTTGATCAGGCCGCTAAGTTCGCTCTGAAATGCGTGTGGAGTTTGCTAGGCTCCACAATGTACTCAGAGTTCTCCACGAGGTGTGTGTGGAGCTCTCCCACTTGGGCGGAAACTGCTCAAGCTTTTTATACGGCTAGCAAGCCAATCGTTAGCCACCACGTGTGCATAATTTCACGCAAGCCAATAATGGGGCTCGAATTAGAATACAAATGGCGGGAACTCTTTGCAC
>NW_005843136.1:309088-309621 GCF_000455745.1 Alligator sinensis | reverse complement strand
GGTATTTCTGAACACACAATGTTATAAAAAAGCCAAACCGGGGTTGGTGGGAACATAGCCTCTGATCCGCAAACAGTGCGGTTCATTTTAGCTAAAGTCAAGTTACGTGGCCAGGAATACCGATAATAAATGGTATGTTGGCATTGAGAATATACAAAAGAATGTTGAGTTATCGCAATATTGAGGTCCGGATTAGTATTCCGGACTTTAAACCACTTATCTACATTAAGAGGATATACAAATGGGTTTTATACCGGGTCATTAACAGAAAGGAGAAGGTGAAGACAGGCGGTCAGACCGTCCTTTCCTGTATGGTCACCTATGGCCTCAGCCCAAGCTGACAGCATAGACAACACGGTGTTCGGCGTCGATGATGGATCGCCAGTTAGGGTGCTTGTAAGTATCAGATAGTAGACGACAAACAGTAAGAACATGCGCAGCATCGTCCTTGGAGATATGGCGGAGTAAAAGGTCAGGAGCTGAAAAAGAAAAGCAGGGAAACAGTAACTGTTTTACAACTTAAGGGGGTGTTG
>NW_005843136.1:306426-307911 GCF_000455745.1 Alligator sinensis | reverse complement strand
ACTTCCAATGGTGCCAGTGGTAGTGATGATTAAGCACTAGCATGTTCCAGGTAGCGGATTCCCCTTGGAACTGTGGGTCAGGTCTTTCGGCAACTAATAAAGGTAGGAGGGTGGCTCCGGATGCTTGAAGTATTCCATGCCCGTGAGATAACAGCTCTACGAGTTGTCCTGCCATTAAGATTTTTCCAACTGTTCCATAGCGATGTTGAGCTGCTTGGAGGGTTCGGTGGGAGGTATAAATTAGTTCGCCACTAGAGTTATGTGCAGTGGCCCATACGTGACTCACCGTATACCCAAGCATGACTGTTAGTGAGTCAGCTAGGTCGAGTGCATGGAGTGGCGTCGTCTTGATGGCTGTAAGAAGTTTATGGAGACTTTTTCCATCCCCCTCAGTCCAGGGTGTGAACCTCTGAGATTTATTGCAGATTTGACGTTGGAGCTTTGTCAGTACAGGTAAATGGGTCGGAGTAATGTGGTGTCGGTACCAATTGAGGTACCCAAGTAACTGCTGGAGTCGTTTTTTTTCCGTTGGCAGTTGTCCCTCGAATGGGCTGGCGTCCGGACTTCTGTGGGTTATGCCACACCTTGTTTTGTCAGTGAACTTGGTGCCTAAGAACGTAATGTCAGTGGTAGGCTGAAGCTTTGATTTTTTCCAACTTACAATCCAGCCGGTCCGCTCGAGGTGGTCTACCAAGTTGTTGGTGACTTGGGCTACTGTGTCTAGGTCGCGGCCCATAATGGCGAGGTCGTCGACGTAGCTCCAAATGTTTAATTCGTCCTGGCTGGGTAGAATGTAGGAGGTGCGGAATTTCTTCAGCGTGTCATTCATGGCACCCGTGGCTAACGCTGGCGCATTGTGGTACCCTTGCGGGCAGACTGTCCACTTATACATGGTGCCATTGACACACATGTTCAACACCCCTTGGGTATCGTTGATTGGAATGGAGAAGAACATGTCTTTGAGATCAAGAGTTGTCCCAAACCACATGTCCTTTTGAAATTGCGCCATTTCATATAAGCATTGGGGCAGCGTAGATGGACTAGGTTGCGTGAGCGGTTGGCATCGCCTGTTAGCTTCGCGATAATCGACCACTAGTCGGACCTCGTTAGGCTTTCCTGGCTTTGCAATTCCCCATCCCGGCGAGAGTCAAGTGCTGGCTGTTATCGGTTGAATACATTTTTGCTGTTCAAGGCATTGCAGGAGTTCAACTAGTGCTCCCTTTAAAGGATCCTTGGTCGGGATTGGCTTATAACGCCATGTCGATATATTGCAGAGTGTAGGTTGGTGTTGATCGGGCTCAGCAACAGAGAGTGGGAGGGCTTGTAGTATCTGTTCTTTTAGCTGCAGTGCCTTGATGCCGGGAATGCCTAGGATGTTTATGCCCCCTAGAACTGCCTCAAGTGGCTTGCTGTGACTGACTACCCAGAATTTGACTTTTGCGGTAGCTGCTGTTGCGTTCAGTCCTTGCACCATGATGGTTTTTG
>NW_005843136.1:300639-306338 GCF_000455745.1 Alligator sinensis | reverse complement strand
AGGAGGCTGGTGTATGGACGTGAGTCCAGGGGGTCAGGCTTGGAAGCGTGGCCACCGGTTCGACCGGCGGCCATTACTCGTTTTTTTGCGAGCAGTGTAAGTAAACAATCTTTTGTTCAATCCAAATGCTTGAGTACCTGATTCCACTCCAAGCATCACAAGTACCCATAACAATGGGTTATGACATACACAAGATGCTGTACTGCGCATTGAACTAATTTAATGCACTGTAAAGCATCACTATCTAAAATCATGTCAATTACTGTGCATTAAATTAGTTTAATGCAGTGTTTGCTAATACCAATACGTACAGGTATTAGAAAAACGGCACGTTAAAAGCAAAAGCATACAAGTAGACCCTGACTGAAAGCCGCTGCTGCCTGGCTAAGCCCCAATCTCCGTGGAGTAGGGGGAGCTGTCCCAGCTGCAGCACAGCTCCCTCCCAGCTGTGCAGCAATCAGGACTGGTCCCCGTCTCTGCAGGGTGAAGAGAGCTGTCCTGATTGTTGGGGCAGCTGCTTCCCAGCTGTGTGGTGATCAGGGACGGTCCCAATCTCTGCAGGGTGGGGAAAGCTATCCTGGCTCTATGGGTAGCTGCCTCTCAGCCATGTAGTGATTGGCAGGGATCCTGATTTTCTCTGATAAAAAAAATCCAAAATGGTCTGCCTTAAAACAAACCCCAAAACTACATTTTTTTCTGTGATTAAAACAAAATATCACTATATATTATTTGGATTGATATGGCATTTTGTTTTAATCATGGAAAAATGTGGATTTTTTGCTTTTTTTTTAAAGCAGAGAATTTTGGATTGCTTTTTATTAGAGAAAACCAGGATCCCTGGTGATCAGGTCTGGCCCCTATTCCCCTCGGAACTGGCTTGGGAGGCAGCTGCCTTCAGAGCCAGAACAGCTCTCTCTGCCCCTCAGAGATCAGGACAGATCCTGATTGCTGGGAGCTGGGAGGCAGCTTCCTCCAGAGCCAAGACAGCTCTCCCCACCACACAGATATCAGGAGCAGTCCTGATCACTGGGTGACTGGGAGGCAGCTTCTCCCAGAGATGGGATGGCCCATGGAGATTGGGACTGGGCCCTGTTCCTACTACTAGTCTGGGGCTGGCACTCGGGGGAGGCTGGAGCTCCTCCTGGGTGCTGCAGGGGGGCAGAGCAAGGCAGGGGCAGCGCTGGACTGAATTAGTCCTTTTGGAAGCAAATTTGCTCCCAATGGACACACATTCAGATGCATGCCCAGGTGCAAGTTTATGTGCTTGAATTTTCTGCTTAGAAAATGTAAGTACATTATTTGCACATGTAGAGGCACCTGTTGTTGGTTTCAAAACTAATACTGCGAAGTCATAGGAGTTAGTCTGTGTGGTGAGCAGTATACTTGCCCTTCCACTTGACCCCTTGGCAGAAATGGCCCTGTGATAGGAAGGGAACCAGAGAAGGGCTCAGCACAATTATAACAAGCCCTTGTCCTGAGCTGTAGGAAATTAGGGCCCAGAAGTACTCAGTTGTCATCTCATAGAAACTAAGAGATAAAAACTAGGTCCTGCACAATGGCCAGCCCCATTCCATTCCTGATAAAGAAGCAGCCTATAAGCTGAGATGGCTACTGGGAACTACTCTAAACATAACAAAAAAGTGAGGTGAACACGTACCTGCCTCTCTTTCAGTTAACACTTTATTATTCATCTATAATGCTTACCACACAATAACAATCTTTTGATTTTTTTGGTCACCGTATTGTGATTCAGATTAGTGTGGGAAAGCTGAATCTCAGCTTGCTTACAGGGACTTTATCTATTGTCTTTCCTGCTACTGAAAGAAGAGTACAGGCTCTCCTTTTGAAGCGTTCAATCCAAATGCTTGAGTACCTGATTCCACTCCAAGCATCACAAGTACCCATAACAATGGGTTATGACATACACAAGATGCTGTACTGCGCATTGAACTAATTTAATGCACTGTAAAGCATCACTATCTAAAATCATGTCAATTACTGTGCATTAAATTAGTTTAATGCAGTGTTTGCTAATACCAATACGTACAGGTATTAGAAAAACGGCACGTTAAAAGCAAAAGCATACAAGTAGACCCTGACTGAAAGCCGCTGCTGCCTGGCTAAGCCCCAATCTCCGTGGAGTAGGGGGAGCTGTCCCAGCTGCAGCACAGCTCCCTCCCAGCTGTGCAGCAATCAGGACTGGTCCCCGTCTCTGCAGGGTGAAGAGAGCTGTCCTGATTGTTGGGGCAGCTGCTTCCCAGCTGTGTGGTGATCAGGGACGGTCCCAATCTCTGCAGGGTGGGGAAAGCTATCCTGGCTCTATGGGTAGCTGCCTCTCAGCCATGTAGTGATTGGCAGGGGTCCTGATTTTCTCTGATAAAAAAAATCCAAAATGGTCTGCCTTAAAACAAACCCCAAAACTACATTTTTTTCTGTGATTAAAACAAAATATCACTATATATTATTTGGATTGATATGGCATTTTGTTTTAATCATGGAAAAATGTGGATTTTTTGCTTTTTTTTTAAAGCAGAGAATTTTGGATTGCTTTTTATTAGAGAAAACCAGGATCCCTGGTGATCAGGTCTGGCCCCTATTCCCCTCGGAACTGGCTTGGGAGGCAGCTGCCTTCAGAGCCAGAACAGCTCTCTCTGCCCCTCAGAGATCAGGACAGATCCTGATTGCTGGGAGCTGGGAGGCAGCTTCCTCCAGAGCCAAGACAGCTCTCCCCACCACACAGATATCAGGAGCAGTCCTGATCACTGGGTGACTGGGAGGCAGCTTCTCCCAGAGATGGGATGGCCCATGGAGATTGGGACTGGGCCCTGTTCCTACTACTAGTCTGGGGCTGGCACTCGGGGGAGGCTGGAGCTCCTCCTGGGTGCTGCAGGGGGGCAGAGCAAGGCAGGGGCAGCGCTGGACTGAATTAGTCCTGTTGGAAGCAAATTTGCTCCCAATGGACACACATTCAGATGCATGCCCAGGTGCAAGTTTATGTGCTTGAATTTTCTGCTTAGAAAATGTAAGTACATTATTTGCACATGTAGAGGCACCTGTTGTTGGTTTCAAAACTAATACTGCGAAGTCATAGGAGTTAGTCTGTGTGGTGAGCAGTATACTTGCCCTTCCACTTGACCCCTTGGCAGAAATGGCCCTGTGATAGGAAGGGAACCAGAGAAGGGCTCAGCACAATTATAACAAGCCCTTGTCCTGAGCTGTAGGAAATTAGGGCCCAGAAGTACTCAGTTGTCATCTCATAGAAACTAAGAGATAAAAACTAGGTCCTGCTGGGATCAGATTTACTAATGGCAGCCCCATTTCATTCCTGATAAAGAAGCAGCCTATAAGCTGAGATGGCTACTGGGAACTACTCTAAACATAACAAAAAAGTGAGGTGAACACGTACCTGCCTCTCTTTCAGTTAACACTTTATTATTCATCTATAATGCTTACCACACAATAACAATCTTTTGATTTTTTTGGTCACCGTATTGTGATTCAGATTAGTGTGGGAAAGCTGAATCTCAGCTTGCTTACAGGGACTTTATCTATTGTCTTTCCTGCTACTGAAAGAAGAGTACAGGCTCTCCTTTTGAAGCAATGATTTTGTTTAACTTTACAGGTAGCTAATAATGTGTTTCAAATTCTGATTGCTAGTTGATATGTGTCAGACAGTTGGCAGGTATGACTCATCTAACTGAGTGCACTTGAAGTCAATGCTGTTTAGAAAATGCAGCTCTAAAAGCATGCCTACAGCACGCTTTTGTAGGCTGTTTCATACGTAAAGATAGTTTATCCTTGATGATCTGAGGTAGCTCAATAGGCTACTAATTACATAGTTACACAGTTGTGTAGGACCGTGGGTTCTGCTGTCTGTACAGTAATGACTCAATGACAGCTATGCCACCTTGATCTTGTCTTTCTTTTTATTTCGTATGTATTTTACTTTTTGTTGAAAGGACAAGTCTTCCCTTGCAAATCCTCTCCAGCCACTTGGGGGTGGGGGTGGGGAGGAGGATGACATTGAGTGATTGTGACAGGGCTCTTAGCATGCCTGTCACTTTTGGAGGTGAAGAGGCTGCATGAGAAGCAGCCTTTAGATGTGGCAGGGGCCAATTAGCAAGTGACCTGACCAGAAGGGGGCCAGGCTTAAAGCATATAAACCCAGGGCCTGAGCTGCTCAGGGAGTCTAGCCCTGAGAGCCACAGAGAGAGGAGCTCTTGGGCAGCAGGGCTCCAGCAGGGCTCCTAGGTAACATCTGAGCTGGAGGTAAGGAATGGTTGGTGCTTTGTGGAAGTGGCTATGGGGAGGCAAAGAGGTTTTTGTTATAAGGTTTATTTGTCTTATTTTTTTTTTTAAATAGTGTATTATATGTATAATGTCAGGGATGGGGACCCCTGGGTGTCAATTTGATGCAAACTTAAAATTAATGAAACAAGCATTTAAAATTACACAGCAAGATTGCTGCATTTATTTCCCAGTCTAGCAATCTCAAATGCATTGTTTAGAAGTTAATTTCCTACTGTTAGAAAATTTTCTAACTGTTCTAATTTTAAACATTTTACTCATACCAGCTTTAAACCACCTTCCATTAAAATTGATTGAGTTCATATTTTGTCTATTCCTTTGATTTTTTTTTTGTAATCTTTCTGCTTTAGTTCTCAACCTTGTTCCACATTTTAAATACTCTTAAACTTTTTTTTCAAAGACAACTACCTAGTTATATTGTTGGTAATAATGAGATGGCACAGTATCTTCATCATGTTACTTAAGCCTTTGTAGAAAATCCTACAGAGCATTGGTTTTCTGTATGCTGCTTCACATGCTGCTGGCCAGCAAGTAAGGGTACTGGAAGCCATGACTCCATCTATTTGATTTTCTTTGTGCAAGTTGCTCCTATGAGCTGTACCTATAAAAACAATGCAGGAACAGCCTTATGGTTACAAATATATGCATGTCTAACAAATATCACATGGGTACTTAGTCTGTTCTCTGTAGCCATATTAGAGAAGGCCATAGCTTAGCTATTTGAAAACTGTAGTTACAACATAGAGCCCGAAAGCTCCCTAACACTCAGCTTTCACCAAGAATACATGTTTAATTCCCATTTCTGTTCTCTGCCTGCTCATCTATTGTTTGTTTGTTTGTTTGTTTTTAAATGGGAAAATATGATGCCATCTGGACTGGTAGCATGTTTCATTAAAATAGTACCAAAGATAATCTGGTCTGGCTCCTGGCTGGCTGGGCTGATCAGGTGCAGTTTGCATCTGGGGTGGGGGTGGGGGGGTCACCATCCACACAAGCATTTGATTGCAGTTAATTACTCTGCCATAAGGTAGCACTGTCCCCGACAGTACTCTCTTATGGTGGAATTAATTCATAGATTCATAGATTCATAGATGTTAGGGTCGGAAGGGACCTCAATAGATCATCAAGTCCGACCCCCTGCATAAGCAGTAAAGAGTGCTTGGTCTAGATGAGCTAGATACTTATCTAAACTCCTCTTGAAGACTCCCAGGGTAGGGGAGAGCACCACCTCCCTTGGGAGCCCGTTCCAGACCTTGGCCACTCTAACCGTGAAGAAGTTTTTCCTAATGTCCAATCTAAATCTGCTCTCTGCTAGCTTGTGGCCATTATTTCTTGTAACCCCTGGGGGCACCTTGGTGAATAAATCCTCACCAATTCCCTTCTGTGCCCCC
>NW_005843136.1:282115-297487 GCF_000455745.1 Alligator sinensis | reverse complement strand
GCCTCCTCCTCTGGGTCCTCTTGGATCTCTTGACCTGTTCAGAGTGTGAAGAATATGGTGTTTCTTCCTGCCCAAGGGTTTCCTCCTCCCCTTCTGTCTCCTGCAGGGTCGCCAGGGCCTCGTACCTGTTCTCTAGTCGGACTGGAGAAGCTAGTACCAATTCTCTGCGAGCTGCTCCGGTCCTGGCTGTGACTGTCTGCCACTCTGCTGCGGAGGGCATTCCCCGGGCTGCTGCTTCTTTTGGTGCCTGATCCTGCAGGGACAGGAAATAACTGTCAATTTCATCCTCCGCCTCCCTGATCCCCCTCAGCCTGCTAACCTCCTCCTGGAGCTCCCTCACCTGCGCCTCCAGAGCCCTAAGACAGGCACCTGCCAGACAGGTGTGGGGGCCCCCAATCTCTGCCCCCCCTGGCCCTGCTGGGGATCCCCCACAGTCCAGGAGGTAGGGGGACATCAGCTCCCCCATGGGCTCAGTCTGGGTGGAGGCCTCAGACCAGCCCCGGCTAGCCTTGTCCCCCTGGGCAGAGGCCCTAGCAGCACTCCTCGTAGACACCATTCTAAGCTGCTGTTTTTTGTAATTAATTTACAGCACTCTAATACCGGTACATATGTGAATGGTGAAACTTTGCTGTAGAACTAATTAGTCAAGTCTGCAGTAAAGTGCACATGTAGATGCACCCACCATGTATAATTAGGGTTATAAAATAAAATAAAATAAAACTGTTTTTCAGTCGCTTAGAACTTTGCCAATACTAACTCTTCTGAGGTAAAATTTTTCATATGGATTATCTGCTATAAACTGAGATTTTTGTCAGCTAAAAATCTCTAGCAGCCTTTTTGTTGAAAAGCACAATTATGCCCATCCTTTGTATCTGGGACTTGAAAATTAACAGGGACTGGGGGTTTTTTGCAAGGGAAAAAAACTTTTGCTGTTCCCATGAAAACCCACCCAAGTTACAACTCTTAGAAAAATTGTGGTTAGCCCATGACAAGCAGAAATTTTGATTCTTGGAGCTAAATTCCTCGAAGATTCTGTTTGCACGAAGCGTGTCAAAGTGTGGAGCGAAGCAGGACTTTCTGTGCAGCCTGATTCTCACCTCAGAGACTAGAGATCAGGGCTGAATGAAACAGATGGGGGAGAGATGAAAGCAAGAGCCAGGAAGAGGGGAAACTGAGACTGGGTAAAGAGACTAGGGTCAGGAGCCAGGCACTTGGTGGTATGCTTGAAATGTCTGGAAAAATGTGACAGGGGCTGAGTGTGGGAAGGGACAAGGATAGGAAGTCAAGAGGGCTTTCTAGACAGACTAGGACTGGGATTAGATGACTGATTAATGGAGACTAGAGTAGCTGAGGCCAATAGGATGGGCATGGTACTGGAGTGGGAAAGAGGCAAGACTGAGATTGGGACAGGGTAGGGCAAATAAATGCACAAGCAGCCTTAATTCTAGTGTTTCCTAACTTTGGAGAGCTTGACTTTGCAATTTTAAAGCTATTTAACCTATAGACTTTTGTTTTGTTTTTTGGGGGGGAGAGGGTGGAAGACAGAGAGAAAAAAAGAAAGAGAAGAAGTTCTTTTTTATGTATAGACTGCTCTGTGTTTGTTAGAAAAGGCAAGTTTGAAGAATTGTTCTTTGAACTGAAGGTGGGGAACTTTGTGTTTTTTCTTAGTTCCTGGGTGAATTCACTGTACAGTCTGAGACCAGTTCCTGGGAATAGTTAATCTCTAGACCTGATGGCATTTACCCATAAAGACAGAAAAATTACTCCTTCATCTTGTATTCTTAGATGATTTTATTTTAGCTACTATGTACCCTGCAGTTTTGCCTCTTCCTCTTTGTGTGGATTATCATATGATAATTCTGGTCAAATTGAAATGGAGATAGTGGAGCCCAAACATTAGGAATGGGCAACAGTCAAATCTTTGTGGAAGTGCTGGTCAGCAATTTTGACAAAAAGGCTTTTGCCAGAAAATCAAACTTTTTACACAAACATATTTATCAGGCACTCCCATGGGGGTTTGAGCCTCAGATCTGCCAAATTCAGAGCAGGGTTTTCAACCCATGCTTCCTAACTCCTAGGGTAAAGTCCTGCCCTTTGGACCAGTGACTAGTCTGTTGAGGCTTTCTGTCTGTCTCTGTGATATGGAATTAAACCAGATTTCAGTTGTTTTCATGGTCAGGAGTCTTGTTTTGTAGTCAGGAACCCCACCTTGTGAAGCATGTGAATATCCCTTTCCACTCATTCCTTTCTTCATTTCTCCCCTATGATTAAAGAGTGAATATATTGCGGTATTAGCATAGAGAGTTCTAATTACATCTGTGCCAATGGATGCTAAGCTTCTGTTATTCATCTGTTTTAAATTCATATCTGGTATGTTTGGATATCTCACATGATATTTGTCTGGAATTTAAGTTTTGGCTTACTAAAAAGTGCTTTATTTCCATATGGTAGTGCCTGGGTATCAGTAAAGATACCTACATCACCAATTGGCCTTTTTATTGTTTATTTTTCAGTTGCCTTTTTGAAAACTTCATAATGGAATTTGCTATGTGTAAACAGGCATGTGGCTGTGCATAAACTGTGACTTGATTAAGTCATTAGGATGCAGTTGAACAGATAGCAAAAGGTTGCACAAACAACAGTTTGACAGTCTAGCTTCTATTTTTGTGCTGATAACAAATGGATCTTAATGAAGAGGTTTCTGTGCTACAAAAATAGTTGATGTCACATTTTTTCTGCATTTTGCAATAAAAACAGGCCAGTCGATAAGAAAATGGAATCATTTTTGTGATTGAATTTTTTTAAATGAAATCTTTGAAATATAATAGCTTCTATAGTACTAGAACTGGTCTAGCTAACAAATAGCATCTAGAGAGAAATACTTAGCTGTGTTGGTCTGAAGTTGAAGATAAGGCAGGGTGGCACTTCAGAAACTAGCAGGGTACTGCCATGTTTGACTACCGACTAACATGGCTAACTACCTTTCTCTACTCCTGGATGGCACCATGCTTGACCAAATAAGATCTATAGATTATTGATACTTAAGTTTTATTAATCTGTCTTTTTCTTTCCATGACTTGCTGTGGTTCTAGACAAAACCTGGTGTCATTCGTCCAGCACCAGTGAAAACAAAAATCTTGTTAAAAAAAGAGGAACCATATCAACCAAACCCTTTCAAAAAATATCTTGAAGAAAGCAGAGACCCAGATATTGAACAGGTACGTTTTCTAATTAAACATTCTCAAGGGGCTTTGGTGGTTGTCATTCCCATATAAGATGATTAATTGAATCTTGATCTATTATTTTGGACAAATTCTTTTATTTTCAGAAAAGAAATAGTAAAGAATTGGGTGAAATCCAATATAGGATCTAGGAACCTAACTCCCAGCATGAATCCCAAAGCCAGAGCTGGGTAGCAAGTTTGCTTATGCAGTGGAATCCAGAACCTAGAATTCTTTCTCGAGGTGTTCGTGCCAGGCAGACTCTGCCGGGCACGCATTCTGCCCCCGAGCTCTGGCTAAACAAGGGATGGGTGGGGCCAGCCTGTTTTCTGGAGCAGAGAGCCCAGCCCAGGGCTGCAAAGCATCTGGGATGCTGGGGAACTCTGTTTTAACTTAAACCAGGAAGGGGTCTGGGACAGACATTGCATAAACCAGTTTGACCCAAATCAGTTAAGTCTGATACTACATTCAACCAGGTTTATCTTAAACCAGTTTCAGCCATTTTGAAGCTGGTTTATATGCACTGAATTTATGTTCTGTTACAGGTTTAAACCAGTTTCTGATCACTTAAACAGGTTTATGTGTAACGTCTGTCCCTAGCCCAGGTGCCTAAGGAACTGTAGAAGCAAACAGGTAGTTTCCTCATGAGTTCAGATACTGCCATGTTTGATGCCCAATGAGCAGACATTTTAGATCTTAACTCTGAACTTGGATTCCATAATTCTGCCTAAGTCTTGATTTGTGCACATTAGTGTTTTATTGGATCTAGCTCACTGGCACCATTTGCATTTCCCTCTTTTTTTTTTTCTTTTTTTTTTCTTTTTTTTAACTTAAATAGTCTACTATTAAAACTGAACCAGTTTAGATGATGTATTATTTTTGTCTGATTTGGCATTTGGATAAGGAAATACAGACCTGTATTGTATACAATTGTGATCATAGTTATTCTGAAATATCTGTATATCATCCTTTTTTAATCATATTAAGAATGTGTGTTTTTGACCATCAACAGTAGAGATAGCCAGTGCAGTACTGTATCTTGTTGCAATGTATAATAGAAAAAAATTATATACAGTGCAATATGGGCAGTTACTGTCCTTCCAAAAGGAAGTACTAAAGCACAGTGCAGTAATAACATCGCCATAGGTTAATGTGTAGATGAACCCTTATAGCACATCACATACAATATTATAAAACAATCATTAACATTAGGATGGCTACATCTGGGGATTAGGTGCCAAGTCCTTTCCTCTAAAGAGGCACTAAAATCTAGCTCTACACAGACAGGATTTAGAGCCCATTGTTATTACAAATAAATTTAGTGTTCATTTACACCAAGGCATCTTTATTGGGAAGGTCAATGGAATTAGCCTAATGGGGAGGAATGAAAAAAGTAAAATAAAAATCACATACATCAAGTTAGTCTGAGTCAGTTTATCCAAAACTAACAAATGCCTCAGAAAGAATACGTATCATTATGAAGTGGTCTTAATGATATTACTTTAAGTGATATGTTTGATAATGGAAGAAAACATTGCTTTTAAATCATCATAATAAAAATGCTATAATCACTTCATCATACGCCTTTTGACCTCCTACATCATCTTTTCTAAACCCTTGGGGAGGTTGGGGATGACATTATACACTGAATGAGAAATATTGTTGAAGAAAAATCCAATGAGGTCATGATAAACAGGTGTAATTTAAACCTAAATTAATCAGTTTGCTAAAGGCAAGCTCATCCTTGATTTTAAAACAGCCCAACCCATTGTCTGTCTAACCTCCCCTTGAAAATTTCCAGTGATGGACATTCCCTGGGTAGCCTGTTCCAATTCCTGACCACCCTCAGAGTCAGAAAGTTCTTTCTAATATCCAACATAAATTTCCTGTGCTGTAGCTTATGGCCATTTTCCTAGTCTTGTAATCAATCTGCATTCTTTCTATAATTGCCCTTCAGGTATTTGAAAACTGTTATCAGAACACCCTCAGTTTTCTATTCTCCAGATTAAATAAACCTAATTCTTTCAGGCTTTCCTTGTAAATCATGTTTTCCAGGGACCAAATCATTATTTTTTTATTTTTTTGCTCGTTGCCAGACTCTTTCCAATCTGTTCACACCTTTCTTGAAGTGTGGCCCCAAAACTAGACACAGTTCTTTGGGCAAGATCTCACCAGTGCTGAACAGAGTAAAAGAATCACTTCTCTTGATATGCAAGAGACTTCTGTTAATACACTCCAGTAGACTGGGTTGTCTCTTTTGTTGACAAGAAAAGAAAAGAAAGAGCATGCTGTTACAATCGAATATTCAGCTTATGGTCTATTATAGCCTTCTGGTCCTTCTCTGCAGTACTGCTACCTCGACAGTTATTTTTCAGTCTCTATTTGTGCATGCAATTATTCCATCCCAAGTGCAGAACTTCACATTTGTGTTTGTTGAATTTCATCTGATTGATTGTGGATGATTTCTCTAGTTTATCCAGGTTATTCTGGATCTCAGTCCTACCCTCCAGAGTGTCTGCAATTCCATCCAACTTGGTGTCATCTACATATTTGTTAAGCACGCACTTAATACCAAATCATTAATATTAAATAATGCCAACCCCAGAACAAACCCCTGGGGAACCCTGCTTGTAACCTTCTACCAACTAGTCATTGATCTATTAATGACTACTTGCTGAACATGATGGTCCAACTAGTTATATAACCAAATTACAGTATTTTCATCTAGTCTGCATTTTCGTCCATAATTTATTAATTTGCTATGGGAGATGGTGTCAAAAGCCTTGTTAAAGTCAAGGTATAAAACATCCACTACTGTCTTCTCCCCCCACTTCCTGTACACAGAGCCTGTCACTTTATCATAGAAGGAAGTCAAGCATAACTTGCTCTTGGTGAATCAATGCTGGCGATTCCTGATCATTTTATTTTCCTCTAGTGCTTCACAAAAAATTCCTTGAGGACCTGCTCCATGATCTTTTCTGGGATTCAAGTCAGGAGGATTGGGTACTATTTTTGCCCTTTTCCAATCATCAAGGAAGGTGCCCAACCTCCACGAATTCTCAAAGAGTATGGCTCATGGCTCTAAAGTTTCCTCAGGCAATTCCCTCAGCATAGTAGGGTGTATCCCCTCTGGCCCTGCCAACTTGAAAGCATCCACCTTCTCTAAGTAATCTCTAAACTATTCTTCCATGACTCTAGGCTATCTTGTCTCCTTCCCTATCTTTGCTGCCAACTCCACTCATCATCTGGTAGCTGACCCTACCCATGAATTTCGTCTTGTGTGGCACAGTACTCTTAATAAAGTAAAGAAATTCTGTATCTTAAGACAAAGACAGGCTGGATTTTGTTTCTTGCATTTTTCTGACATTGAACATTAGCCATGGTGACCAAATTAATTTATGGCATTAATTTAAGATATAAATTCTATTGGTGATGGTGCTGTATTTTGTTGTATACATATCTCCATCTGTTGATAGGCTTGTTATAAGTAAAAATAAATAAATAAATAAATAAAGTGTCACATTACCGAATTTTTATTTTTGTTCCAAAACTATAAAACAATTTCCTAGGTTTAAATGATATAACTATAATGTTCAGAATCATCCAGTGTTGGCCTACTATTGACAGTAGGAATTGTCAGACCACTGCTAAGCATACATGTAGAATATACTTGTCTTGAAAGTCAAGGATTTCTATGATTGAGTGCATCTGGTTTCAAAGATAAGATGGCACAGTATCATTAATATATCTCCAACTGACATAGGATCATAGAAAAGTAGGGTTGGAAGGGAGCTCATGAGGTATTCTAAGCCAGCCCTTTGTCAAGACATATTACTTGGGAAATACTTTGAGTTATTTATCCCTACCTCCCATGACTTTTACTGAGAGATTTAGTATTTTTTCATCCTACATAACAACAGAAAACACATTATATCTGTATGCAGTCTTTTGCAGATCTCTAATTGATATCTGTTTGGAGTAGTATTACTGAAGTTTTGGGAAAGTAATAAAACAGTGCAAAAATCTGACTGTTATAACAAAAGCCAGAATAAGACTCAGCTAAATAAAAAATAGTTTTTTCACTTAATAAATAGGCTTCTGACTGTGACAAAAGGAAAAGTTTATTTCATAATAAATATATTATATTTATATATTATAAATCTGTTGTAAAAGACTTATAATTTTTCAGTGATATTTATCTATAAAGTCTTGCTCTAATGAGAAACAACATGCATTAATTAGGTTCTGCTCAAATAGATTAATGAGTTTATCAGAAAGAAATGGATTTTATTTGTATAGAGAAAGGAAAAGAAGTCCAGGGATGATGGAGAATAGTGACTAAGTGCCACAGTAGAAGCTGGTTTAAATTGGCATAATTCCATGGAAAACGTAGGATAACTTATGAATCAGAAGAGTAGTTCTACAAAGTTTTCAGACACACATCTATGGGGATATTCTTTGTAGATGTTTTTGGGAATATCCAAGTTTAGCCAAATACGTAACAATGTTACTACTATGACTCCACTTACTATAATGGACTAAATCCCAAACACTTATTCTTTAAAACACTTGAATCTGTTAAAAAAATGCAATACTTAAATATATTTAGTGGATAATTCTTTGATCTAAAGACCTTATCTAAGTGGACCACTTGACAAATTCATCTTTTTTCTTCCCAATGGCTACTACTATAATATTGTTGAAAGTCAAAGGGGAATACAAAATCTAAATGCTTCCTTCACATTTTTTATGGATGACCCTCCTCTCAAATCAAGACTTTGATTTCTTTTTTTTCAGTCAACTTCTTTTTAGATAGCCAATGATGATATTTCTTTGGTTAAGCTCTCTGACTCAAGCTCCCTTGCTTATGTGAGATTGAATCCTGCAAGATTATGCATGATATAATTGCAAATTTTTACTGCCTTTGTCCTTCCTCCTTTATCATAGAAATCAGAGCTTTAGAAGTAGCTAATCACTTTTTAAATAGCACCATCATTCAATTTGTTCTCCTAGTTTTAGTATTCTTCTCCTCTTCCTTGTCTGCCTATCTCCTCTTCTTACAAACTTACCATCTCTCAAGTCATGCTGCCATCATTCTCCTACACCTACAAGATCCCTGAAGTGACAATATGTGTTAGTGGTAGAACCTAAAAAAAATCCAGGTAAAGTAGATAATATCTTAATTGTGCCATTTGATTGATTTTTTTTTCTCTGAACTTCTTGCCAAGCCTGCCTGTTTGACACTGTGAAATGGTGTTGATGAGGATGACATTCATTTTGAGACCTTTGCTATGAACACAGGGGAAATTTGTCCCAGAATAAACCATTTTATCCTGGGATAAAGTGCAGTTGTTCAGATATCCATGTCCTTTGTCCTGGGTTAAATCCTAAAAAGATTCATGGAATTATAAGTACTAATAGTTTGTCTGAGGGCATTGCAAAGTATGTCTGAACAGTTATCCTGGGACTGCATAATTGAATCAGTGGCAGAAAAGCAGTGGTGCATTCAGCTTTCACTAAACCACAGTCAGAAGGTTGATTTGTGTACATGCCAATCCCACAATTTTTCCTCTTATCTGGCATAGCCTATTTCATACAAATAGGCTAACCTTTGTCTACTCTAGGAGGGTTTACCAACATAGCTGTGCCAGTGCATTTCTCTACCGTAAGCAAGGCCTGAGAAGACAGTGCAAGTTTCTATACAAGGCTTTTTTTCCCCCCCACTAACAAAATTCTCTTTTCTCTAGGACACTGCTCCCCGCTACCTTCTGTATCTGACTAAACCGATCCCTCCAACTCAGTCCCCATTACATCCACAGTCTATCTCCCGTGCTGACTCTCTAACCCCTGGACCCTTCAGTCATTTGTCTTGCATCCTATGTGATGTTCCTGAGAATTCTTATAGTCCTTACAGTCACAACAGTTTGTATAATAAGGTGAGCATTCTCTGTTTTTATGTGTAATACTGATATAATTCAGAAAACTTTTGTTATGTTAAAAATAAACTAAAAAGTAGATGGAATTCAATAGTGGCTTTTTAAGTCACTTTCCTAGTGGGATCCCTGAGAGATGCGTTCCTCAGGTACAATACCACCTGGAGTTAGTAGAGATAATGTCTGCATCGTTACCTTTTCATACACTAGAACTTGTATTGTCCACTCCTTCAAAGGTTGTTTTTGCAAATGTGTGTAATGGGCAGGATAATGGTCTTCCCCTTCTCTCTCCATCATTTCTGAGGTTTCTAGTTTTCTGTAGGTGCAAGAACCCCACAGTTCTTGTATTCATGGACTGCGGCCCAAATCCTCTAAACTTTTAGGCTAGGGACAGACATTCAAAAAGCCTGAGCCTGAATTGATTCAATCTTTTCAGGTTAGTTTAACCTGGCTAGGCTAAATCAGTTTTGTAACCAGACAGACATCCCAGAAATGCAGGCACATGCCTGCAGTGGCTCAGGCTAGAAGCTGGAGGGCACTAGAGCAGCTGTCCCTTCCCTTGCACAGAGCTGAGCTGAGGGGGCATGGCCAGGACCTGGCAGGATGCTGTGATTAGGGAGGGTTCCCACCACCCCACTCCTGAACAGCTCAGCAGGGAATGTTTATCACCTCTAACTCAATGTTTATCATCCCATTAAGAAAATGGGGACATTAGCAGTGATCTGTTGATTCTGTCTCTGTCCTGAGTGCCACAGCTCAGCATGTGGTCTGATAGCTAATACTGAGAGGTGTCTGTAAGGGATGGGGGGGATACCTGCTTAGCAGGAGGGGGTGGGGGAAGCAGAAGTCAGACAGATGCCTGCAGAGACTGCCAAAGCTGCAGCCAGGGAGCAGAGAGGAGGGGCCATCCCTGATGTGGATCAGAGAGCCCCACCAAGCTTAGAGAGCATGCCGGGGTCCTGGGGGAGCCTGGTTTAACTGAAACCAACAAGGGGTCTTGGACAGACATTGCATAAACCAGTTTGAGCCAAATCAGTTGAGTCTGATACTACATTCAACCAGGTTTATCTCAAACCAGTTTCAGCCATTCTCAAACTGGGTTATGTGCACTGAACATCTGTTCTGTTATAGGTTTAAGCCAGTTCCTGATCACCTAAACTGGTTTATTTGTAATGTCTATCCCTAGCCTTAGGGTAAGATTACATGTTATAGTTATTAAGTACTAATTATAAGTAATGTTAGTCAGTATTAGCATTAGCACAGTCTTGCTAAGCACATTAACACAGTGGCATGTAAAGTGTTAATACCCTCTCTAACATGTACTGCTCAGATCTGCTGCTGGAGGGCTGGTGAACAGTTGTGTGGCTAGGTGCTGCAAGTCTGCTCTGTGCCTGCCCTAGTTGCGGGTTCTCCAGCTGCAATATAGGCCAGGGAGCAAAGGGGGAAGGAACTCTTCCCGTGCTACTTGAATCACCTCCTAGCCTCCTAAATGACCTAGCCCCCAAATTGTCTCCCCTGCTTACTCTCCCATTGTTCCCTGGATAGCCTCTCCTAGTTGGTCCCTCCACCCTGGATCACTGCCCTGCCATTGCCAATCAGGCCAAGAACAGCGGCGGTGGTAGTTCCCACTTCCTGCCTGCTCCCTGTAGCCCATGCTGTCCCTGTGCACCCAAATCTAGCCCCTGCTGGGCCCAGCACCTCCTAGCTCCTCAACCCCCCTCCCTCCCAGCCTAACTTCAACTGGCTGGATTTTAGCATGTGGGGGCAGTGTGGTCTGCAGGGAACCTGGGAGTGGCCAGGACAGGAGAACCTCTTCACCCTCTGGCTTGCTGCCACCCAAACTGATCAAGGTGGCAGGACAGAGAGCCAGGGGTGGAGGGGCCAATGTGGTGCAGAAGAGACTATTGGGGGAGGCAGTGGGGGAGCAGAAGAGATGTTTGAAGCAGTAGGGCAATGTACAGGTGTCAGGGTGGATTGGCAAGGAAGAGATTTGGGAGTGAAGGGGATGATTCGGGGGTTGGAGGTTTGTGGGGGAGGGGCTGGGGCAATCCAAGCGGTGGAGTGGGTAGCAGCCTGGCAACTTGCCATCCACCTGCTTTTCCCCCTCACCTTCCTCTCTCTTCCCCCCTCTACTCCTGCCCCCCTCCCCATGCTCTCCTTCCCCTGGCCCCCCTACACCCTTCATCTCTTTCCCCACCTTCCCTACTTACCCCCTCCTAACTTGTACCTAACTTTGCTCAGTTTAGTAGTCGTGTTTAAAGCAAAGAAGCTGCTTGTATGTTTAAAGTCAACCCTGTATTTCAATGTTTACAGAACTGGAGCCTATGAGTGTACCCAGCCTCTGCTTGGGGCTAAATGTATGACACCCTTACTCCTTCTCATCTTCTCACTGGCTGGCATAGAATCTGTTAAGTACTTAAACAATCTCAGCATCAAATTGTCCTGAGACATACCATATGTTGAGCATATGAAAGCAACTTGCTGGAAAGAGGGATGTGGGAGCTTTTTCTTTATGTTTTCCTTCTTTTAGGGAAACTAATTCCTGACATACAATCACACCTAATTGATTTCTATTTATTTATTTTGATTTTTACAAAATTAGAAAGCAGATTTCCATTCGCCCTTTGGCACTCCAAACAAATATGAAAGATTTCCTCCATGGTGGGTTTTGTTTACTAATTATTTTTATTTATTAACCCTGTCTGATAATTTAATTCAGTGATAATATTATAATGAGTTATTTTCCACTGGCTCAAGATTTTCTTTTTTTTTTTTCTTTAAGACTGATTTCAGATGGCAATAGAAAAAGAGTGATTTTTTTTTCTAAAGTGAGATTTTTCTGCCACTAATAAACAGCAAAGACATTTGTAGCCCATGTAAAGAAACCAGGTCTTTGAAATGTAGGAGGAACCCCAGATACTAAAGAATTAAGAACTTATACAATTAAGAACTGATACAAATGCCTCTATTATTATTTCCCTTGCAAGTAAATGTCTGAGTAATGTTTCTATAGATCTGAAACAAATACACCCAGAGCCAAATTATGACATGCTGGGGCCCTAAACTATGTCAAGCTTAAGAGGCCCCATAGCATTACCAAAAAAATCTGGTACTTCCCCTGCCGCTTTGGGACCAGCCACCACTCCCCCCACAGCCAAACTGGAATAGGCGGAGGAAATTTGCATGTGGCTGCTGCCCCCCCCATTAAGCACCTCATGCCACTGCTCTGCATGTGGCTGCTGCTTCCAGACCGGCCGCCGCTATCCTACAACTCCTCAGCTGCAGTGCCAGTTTAAAAAACCGACATTTTCAAATTTCTGGCACGTGCTTGGTCTCGAGCATGTTGGATTTGTGAGATTAACTGTATTTTTTTTCTCTCCTTATTTAGAGACCCCTCATAATGTGAGGCCCTAAGCTGTAGGTTACTTAGTTTGTGCCTAAATCTGGCACTGAATAAACCATAATGTAAGAATATAGTACTATTTCACTGAACTTCTATGACAAAGAGAATTTTCTAACTTACCACAAAAATCCAACCTACAGTTTTTACATAATTAACTAAAACATATATGGCTGCTTCCATCAAATGCTTCCATAAATTCTGTTGTTTAAAAATACTTGTTGTCTCTTGTAGGCATTTCACCTGTTATGCAGTTACGCAACTCTGCAGATGGGATACAAATTAAAAGCTAGAATATTTCTGTGTTAATGAGGATATACAAAGTAGACAGTAACTATTCATGTAGACAAACACTTGCAAAGTTAGGTTCTTAAATCCATGTTTAGGTATTTTAATAAATACCATTTAGTTTTCAAAGATGCTGAACACATTTCAATGCCTGTATGACTTTACAATGATTTGTGGGTTTTCACCACTTCTGAAAGTCAGGCCATTTTTAATGGGATGCTCAACTATGAGTGTGTAACTAACTACCTGGCTTTAAAAGTATTGGCAATATGCTATATTTAGAGAGACCCTTATTATTGTACCAGTCCTGCGTTCACCACCAGACATTCATAAGGAAGTTTTATTTTCTATGTTTAAAATTCAAATAAATTGGGATCTATCCCTTAAAGCAACCTGTCAAATTACTGTGATAATATATAGAATAAATGAAAGAGAGCAAATTAAGACTGACAGGTACAAGCCACATAGAAAGTGATTTGTGGATGGATTCTTGCCAGAAACAGCCAGCAGAGAATTTTCCTTATGGAGAAGAGCATCCCACTGGCAGAAGTAAATATTATCGATATACAAGGGATGTAGCAGGCCAAAGCACAGTGGAGTGGAGTTCTATAACAACACTTTCTATTTGTATCAGGTGTCTTATTTAAGTACTTATTTAATGTTAGTTCTTGAATTAATGCCTCTGTTATTTAGATTAGGTTGAGAATAAACTCCCCTTTTGTGTTCTAGAACTAGCTGTTAAAAAATACAAATATGTACTAAAAAGAAATTGTTTCTGTAAACTGACTATTTTCAGTATTGTGGGGGGGGGGGGGGGGTGTTGAGGTTTGGGGGGGGGGGGGGGGCTGTTGAAGCTTTTCCTATCATTATGCTGTGTGAGACTTTTCTGCTTTTTTGATCTTGTTAATGTTATGCAACCAATACTCTTCTCCTGAGCCAAGGAGTGGTAGTATAGCTTTATGTTTTATTTTCATTTCTGCAGCTTGGGATTTCGTATTCCACTGTGCAGTTCTTTCCTTTCAGGACTTTTATCTCACTAGACTGTTGCTATCTTTTAGGGACAGGGTTTATATACACAGCCATAACTCCATGGCCTATCTATCTTTCCTATTACAGTATCCCATTAACTGGTTGGGTTTTTTTTTTTCATACTAACATGTTTCAAAATTGCCTGTTTAAATCAAGGTCCTCTTCTATCGTTAGGCAAGTGAGTTCACAATTTTTTGCTTTATAAACTTCTTATGTTTGTATACAGATATATTATCTGACCAGGTATCTTTTTATTTCAGCTCTAATATTTTCTATGCCAAGCGGCATTCAGAGGTGTAGAAGAACTAAGCAGCCTGCAAATTGTTGCTTTTTATTAGAGCAGAGCATTTTACTTAAAAACTTTCTTTTTTTTTTTAATGTTGACATGGTAACAGCATAATATAGTGCTAGAGCAGCAGAGTGGCAATCTGAAGACCTGGGTCCAGACTCTGCTACTGATCTGTGTATGACTTTGGATAAGACAGTTCACTTTTTTAGTGTTTCTGTTTTGTTTCCCATCCTTTGGCTATTTCCAGCAGCAAATTCCTCTCATGCTCAATGTGAAACACAGTGTATCCAATACGTGGTACAATGGACTCCTGGCTTTGGTCAGGACAAAAGTAATGATTTCGTTTATTAAAAAGTATGATCTAATAAAGATGGGAAAGCAGAATATAGTAGTGACTAATAATATACAAATATAATAATATTACTAATATAGCAATAGCTGTATCAACTACTGAACCTCAAATCAAACAAATTAGCAACTTTAAAGTAGAAAGAAAAGTTTAAAAGAGTAATAAATGGTGAAAACGAGACTTGTGCTAAATGAGAAATCAAATAATACTGAATCAGGCAAAACTCCTGTGAATTTAAGGATTTTTCTCCAAAATACCTTTTCTTAAATTGTCATACTTTTATTCTATCATAAAATGGTTGTTTTTAGAAATTGATCACAACAGTTTAAAATATTCCTTGATAGTAGAATAGTTTATTATTAAACTGTGATATAGATAAACAGCCTTAATGCGCTGATCTTGCAAACACTTACATACCTGTTTAAACATCTTCATAGCCTCAATGAAGTCAGGGATTACTCAAATGTTAATGAAGCATGTATGTTATTCACTGCAGGATAATGACTTGTATATAATTCTTTAGCAACAAAACATGGCTGGTGTTCTGTGAAACTGAAAGCATTTCACAGGTGCCTATCACTGTGATATCAAAATACTAAACATGCTAAATTAGAACAGGTAGTGTTGAGGTAATGTTGTAGCTGTGCTGGTGCCGGAAAAATATGAGATGCAAGGATTTTTGTGGGCAATATCTTTTATTGAACCAACTGTATAGTATGTAGGGTTGCAGACAAGCTTTTGAGTACCACAGTACACTTCTGCTTGTCTCTAGAAAAGAAGCAGAAACAGCAGAGCTAAATGGTAAATGAAACAAGGGCTTATGTAAAACTCAGTCAATTGGCTCAAGAAGCCTAATATATTTC
>NW_005843136.1:262795-282084 GCF_000455745.1 Alligator sinensis | reverse complement strand
CCTGCTGAAGTCAGTGACACCTTTCCACTGAGTTTGCCAACCTTTGGATGAGATTCCACTTGCCTGCCCTAGGTATATTTGGTTTTGTATCTGTAACAAGTTGCAAAACTTTGCAGTGATAAAACTGTGGTACTGCAATATTTCCTAAAGATTGATTGAGCCATAATCTGTCTCCTCTATTTCCTCCTAGCTATCTTTAAATACCTTTATTTCCTGACTATTAAGGACAGGGTCAGTATCAAAAGGAAGAATTTCTTGATTCCATCACATCCTGTACTTTATTTGATCCTCCACTAGAGGGCAAGACTCACTGTCATAAGCCACTTCAAGTATTTTGTATGTACTGTGAGTACACAATTTAACATATGCAGGGTGGTACAGTGAATGAATTTGCTATTTGTACTATGAACATTTATTTTGAAATTATCTCATGAAGGAATTCACTCTTAAATTAGTTTTATGAAAAACAGAAAGATCATCTTTCCATGCATTAGTATCTGTTTGTTAGAGTTTGTCAGCTGGAAAATCTTTATCGCTTCGTTTATTAGCTCAGGGCACATGGAAATTGCAGGTGTCTTTGTCTGAAATACTTTAATGAAAATGTTCCAGGGGTTAGTCCTGTGTTGATTAGAAATTCAGTAGGCAGTGTTAATTCTCTGAGGTTCTGGTACTACAACTAGATCTGCACAGGCAAAAAGGTTTCTTGACCATCTAGATCTAGCAGCAGGATTATGATTTTTTTTTTAAAGCCAAATCCAATGTTAATACAGCTGATATTCATACAGTATAATAAATCATGAGTTTTTGGGCTGTTGAACTTGTATAAGATATCTAAAATCATTTTACAGGATGGCATTGGCTTGGTACTGAGAAATCGCAGAGACTGCATTTGTCACTGACAGGTGCTAGAGCTCACCCTATCTGAGTTCAGTTGTCTCTGTATAAGACATATTTTTCCTTCAGATGACCTGTTTCTGGTTGTGTTGGGCCCTGGTCCTTCCAGTAAGGCTTAATTATTGTTGCTTTAGTGTAAGATAAGATTACTCCTATGATTTTTAGTTATCACTGTGTATATTGGTATCACAACTAGATTAACATACAAGAATTATAGGCCCACGTCTAACTCCTCCTTAGGCCCCAATGTCATGTACTTTCTTCAAAATTTCAGTTTACATTTTTAAAAAAAGCTTCTGGTCCTTGTGATTATGGCACATGGAACCCTCAGGAATGGGAGCATGATCAATCACGGAGAACTCTGTTCATGGCAGAAGAATACAGCTGACAAAGCAAGCCCAGCCAAGCAGATATTCCCCAGCTGCTGGGCCAAGTAATGGAGGGTCTCCTGTTGCTACAAAAACCATTCTGGGAGCAAGTCTGTCTTACAAGGGAAGAGGGGACTATGCTACTGCTCCCACCTCTCTAGAGGAGATGCAAGTCACAGATGGACAGGGCCTAGAGAAACGGATATTATAGGAAAGCGAATCACATGTATTTACTTCAGATTCTTTAATACAAACAACATAGTCCCCTGCTATACAAAGTAAGTGTGATGCAAGGAGCAATGCCACCAGCTCATCATTTGGTTGCCATTCATTCTTCCTTGATTGAAAAGCCTTTTTTGTAGATTATCCTTAGGGGTCATTGTGATTTCAGACCCTCTACCAGTTTCCAACCTTAAAACTATATAAATGAATTGATCCACTATGTGCTGGGACCCATGTTAAAGGACACTTTCTTTAGTATTTCTGTTCATAGAACCAGTTGCAAACACTCTTTATTATATGAAGAAATCATTCATTTAATTGGCCACTCAGGGCAAAGAAAGGCATGAAATATAACCTGAGAGATGGGGAGTTGTTAAAGGCATCAGAGAGAGCTAGGCATCCAACTTCTGTTGCTTTTCAAACTTCATTTCCCTTATGTTCAGTGAGAGTTGAGCACCTAGGGTACAGACAGAAGTGCAACTTCCCACTGTAACACATGGCACTTAGTAGAAAGCACCCTGAGTTACAGCAATTTCCCCCAAATCCAACAGATGTTTGCTGTTGAGTTCTGGGGGGTTGGGGGACTGAGCTAAAGTTTAGAGTGTCTGTGAGCCTGCAGCTGCTCTCCCCTAGGCCTGGCCATATCTTTAGAATGGGACAGTCACATTGCGGGTGGGGAGGAACGGAGCAGAGGAAGCTCATTTTGGGGGTTGCACAGCCAGCACTGGAGGGTGCAGGAGGGATGATTGGAGCCCCCCAAAGTGGCCCTGATTTACAAGGGGAGGCTCCAATCCACCTGCCCCACCCTCCAGCACCAGCTGGCCAACACCCTCAATGATCTCCTTCAGAGCCCTTTCCCCTGCCTCCCATGCTGAAAACAATGCCAGTAACAGGCCTGGACTCATGCAGCCCAGACCTGCTCCTGGCATTTACTGCAATTTAATGCTCATGTAGACAGTGACATCGGGGTTAGTTTGCAATTCAGTTGCATTAATTGCGCATGTAGACATGCCCAAAGTGTTTACCCCCAAAAACCAACATGGAATCATATTGTTCCTCTATACAAGTAGAATTTGAAAAATATTTCTGCACTCCTTTAACTTGGGAGGAGCCTGAGACCAAAAAGGAATATAAATCTTTTTAATACTGCACAGTTGTTGTAGTTTAATAATATCAGTGGTTTAGTGGTGGTTTACTTTACCATCCAATCTCCTTATCTACTGGAGTTTATGTTGGAGATTGATATTATTTGCTAATTATACTTTTGCTGGGAATGGAGATAGCATTTCAGGGTTGCCATGGAAAAGTGTTTTCCCAGAGTATGCATTAGTAGCACAGGGACAGCCACATGGATGCCTGGAGAGCCAGCGTAGGAATCCTGATGGTGTCAATGCCAATACCTTATGTTGCCACTCGGGGTCCCACCTGGTCAGAGGAGGAGATTGGCAACCTAATGGCACTGTGGGGTGAGGCAGAAGTACAGAAGCAGTTTAAGCAAGGCAGGCACTCCAACGCCCATGTCTATGAGGGGCTGTCAGGCCGGATGCAGGAGTGTGGGCACAACTGGTCAGTGCAGCAGTGCTGCATAAAGGTCAAGGCCTTGTAGGAACAGTGGGTCACCATCACCAACCACAATCAGTCAGGTAGTGCCTGAAAGTCCATAACCTTTATGCAGCAACTATGTCCCGGGACCCAGGCTGCATCCATGCTGTGTACATGCTGAGCCTCCACTCTGGCCTGGCACCTACAGTAATGTGTCACCAGGGGAGGGCTCCTCGGGGTGCCAGCAGCCTGCCCCACCAACCTCCCCACCCCCAGCCTCCATCAGCAGCTTGGGGAGTCTCAGCCAGTGCCTGCCCTGACAGCTTTGCAGCCACAGCCCCAGCCCCAGCCAAAAGGGGTGGCTGTCCATGGCACCACCAACTGCCAGCAGCACCAGCTCCTCCCGGGGGTGTGGAGGGGGAGGCCTGGATGGACACCTGCACCCATCTGACTGATGAGCCCATGGGGAGTCACATGCTGTCACTGCCAGCTGGGACTGACTGGAGCTGCTGGGTGCTTCAGCCCCTGCTATGTGGTAAGCCCTGCACTGGGGGGGAAGGCCCTCCCCAGCCCCCACTACCTGCCTGGCCTAGCCATGCTCCCCTGCCAACTGGGTTCTGCCTCCTCACAGCAAGCAGGTGACAGGAGACAGTGCAAAACTTTAATCAGCAGCCTGTGCCTCTGCAGCTAGGTGAGCACATGCCTCACATGCTGAAGAATGTGTTCATGCTGGCAGTGATGTCCTCCTTGGCTGTGGGAGGATGTATAGAACAGCCACAAGGAGTCTTCCAGGAAGGGTGCAAGTTACAGGGCAGCCTGGGCTTGCTTCCCACAACATCAAGGCTCAGGGTCCAGTGCCAGGTGCACAGGTTTGCTTGGAGACCATGGAGATAATCAGCAGCAGCGTGTAGTGGGTAAGGCACCCTTTGGTTTGTGCAAACAGCTCCTCGCATGGCACCTAGGACATGCAAAACAGGGGCACACTTCGGGTGTACAGCTAGTGGGGGGTGGGGGAGATGGCCTTGGGTGCCTCCCCAAAGAGGTCCTCTGTTCTGTTTCGTTGAAACAGTTTTGCTGTTTCAACGTTTTGCCCATGGGCTATAATGAGGAACCCCAAAACAACCAATAACTTTGTCATTTCTGGCCTGATTTGGTTGAAACTTGCAGGAATGGTAGCCTCTTCTGAGGGTATGAAGTCTGCCAAGTTTAACAGAGATATGTATAGGGTTTTCAGGGAAACTGCACCTCTAGCTGTGGACAAGCAAAACTCATGACATGGGTGACACTGCATGTGTTAAGGAATAGCAAGGTGAAAACTGAAGGCATGCTAGTCCCTGCTGAGCCACAAAGCCTGACAGCTTTCAAGGAGATAGGAGCAGGGGGAATCTGGGTTCTTGGGCCCTGCACCTCTAGCTGCTGACAGGCAAAATTCGTGACACGGGTGTGTGTTAAGGTGCACTCTCACTCAACTGACACCAAGGCAGAAAGCAGGGCAGTTCAAACAATGCTGCCTTTTATGCAGTTTTTCCCTCCCTCCCCCAGAGCACTGGGATTGAAAGAGACCTCAGGAAAGGATCACAGTCACTGGCCAGCTACACAGTCAATAATGAGAGCATTTCTCTCCTACCGCCCTTCCCCCTCCCTCTCCTTACTTTAGTTTCTGTTTCCCTGCAGACAAGCTCAGCTTGAGCTTTGAAACTCAAAACGTTTAAAAAATTTTGAAACATTTCAACTTGCCTCGTTTTGTTTCAAGGCTGTTTTGAAACTCTCTGTTTCATTCTGATTTCGCTGTTTTGAGCTTGAAACGAGTCAAAACAGCTTCAAAATAAAGCTGCTGGAGAAATTTCGCACAGCCCTACTGGACAGTGTTCTGGCCATGGCAGTTGTCTTCAAAATGCCCGCTGCCCTGCCTCCAACCCTAGCCCTGCCTGCCCTCTAGCAGCCACCAGCTGCCCAGCAACAGACCTCCTTCATGGGCCTGGGCAGAGGTCCATCATAACCTCCACCAGCCAGGAGACCCTAGCTTGGCCCCTGGTCTGGGTCCCCCACTACCCAACCCCCCTGCCTGGATTGTTTATATGTTAAAAACCTATTATGGCAACTTCTAGTTTAACAATCCTGTAGTTTCTCTTGCAATTTAACCTGCAATATTAATGAGTCACTTAATATATAGTTCCTTGATGATCTTTTCCTAAGGATTGCAAACTTGACTTGGCAAAGGGGCTTGTATGCTACCAATGACCTGAAGACTGATGCTGCTTGGAGTTCTGTATTCTTGGTAGGGTCACCAATCGTGGCAAGGTTTCCAGACTAATAGTGAACCAAAAACAAGAATGAAAGTCCTTAGTGGTAGAGCAGGCAGAGGAAGAAGGTCACCTCCGGATTCATTGATGACATCCCTATCTACTGGAAGACTGTCATCCTCGTATCAAGAGACTGCTGCTGCTGCTAAGTTGCAATTCACCTCTGCAATTCACTGCTGCAGAGCTGCACTTTACCTATTTGCAGTTACAGTGCATGCATGACAGACTTATATAACACAGCTTTATTTATAAACCTAAGACGACAGCAGATTCTTGATCAAACAAAGAAAAGGAAAGCAATGCAGAACTCCCTACATTAATAAAAGAGGAATATGAAGCAGAAGAGAGTTTTTTCCCATTGTTTTCCTCTTACTGTTCTGGGCTACTCCAATAATTGTTTCTTGTGCATAAGCTCTGCCTATTTTATATGCTTCCGAACTGTAGAGCATAGACTTCGATAGACATCATCATTTGTATCAGAATGATGTTTAAAAATGAAGTTGAGAACTTTGTCACAGCTAATGCTTTTCTATCCCTCAAAATTTCCCAAAATAAACCAAAAATACCTTTGCTGTTCATGCATGTGGTTTACTGAGCCATTCTGAGGCCTACTTATTCAAAGCTCTTTGTTTACATGCCCTTTAGTACTGTTCCCTACTTTTGGTATAGCTATCCTATGATAGCTATAGATGCAGATTATATCATTATAGGGAGAAAAAACCCCATTTATATTTAAGAGCACAGGAGACAACAAGAAATGATTCTAATTGATGATTTGCTTTTATTTCTTGAGTAAACATCATCCTTTTTGCTGTGTGATTATTGCATAATATCTGAATGTATGGTCCTAAGAGAAAAGCCAAAAGAAAAAAATAATCTAAAGACAATGCAAGTCCTAGTTTCTGCTTCTAGAGTTCCTCATTTTTCATTTATGAGGTTGATTATATGACATGATTACCGTTGATAGGAGGGGACTGGACCCAGTAACTCAGAGGTCACTTACACTCCTACAATTATAATTCTGCAGATAACATGAAAAGGCTTTAGTTCTATTTCCATTAAATCTTGGAAGCTATAGAATGTATAGAAAATGGGAATGCTAAAATACTATCTAACAGAATGGTTTTGCAATTTGTAATGGCAGCGTAGAATGATATATTTATTTGTCAATAAGATTTTTTTTAAGTATACAAAAACTCCAGGAAGTACCTCTGGGAGGGTTTTGGTTTATTATTTTACTGATGTAAAGCTACATAGCAGCAAACCAGAATTCAAATAGTTGATTGAAGAAAATCAAGTTTTTGGGCAGGGCTACACAAAAATGGGCAAGCTACATAGGAAATAAAAATGATATATTGATTCTTCTTTTTTGAATAGGTGGGCTTGGACCAAAGATACAGAATTAAATACCTCCGAGCTCTACAAAGAAAAAAAAGAAATTGGGTGGGTTTTTTTATCAGCTGTGAGCTCTGAATTTATGATGACTAGAGCCTATGTCCTAGAATAAAAAACCTCCAGACTCTAAAGAAATTCAGACTTAGGAATATGCAAAATGTGTATCTTTGTCCTATTGGAATGCTGAAGTTTCCAGAGACCCCTCCCTCTTTGCTTTTGCTTGGAAGTCTTTAGAGGTATCAAGGAGAGAGGAAGAGTAAAGAAATCTGATACACCTCCCAAATATCATGGTTCAAAAACAAATTGATGCAATTAAAAATCAGTTTAGTTTTATTACAAGTACGGATGGAATTTGGACTCTAAAATATGTTCTTAATTATCTCTCTGTCTTGATACACTGAGAAACCTTATAAAAAGAATTAGACCTGGCCAAATTCCAATTCTGCAACTCTAGCCTGATTTAAAGAAAATAATACTTACTTGATAGGGCTGATATGAGTAATAAAAAAATTATGTTAAAGTCAAAATTATCACACACTAAAGGTTAGTTTTGTGTTTTTTAATAGAAAAAAAAGTTACAGAAATTTCCCAACAAACCTGAGGAAGAATATCTTGCATTCAAAAGCTTGTCTAACATTATCCTAGCTACGTAGTTGGTCCAATAAAAGATATCATCCTAAGAATTCCAACTATGGTCATTTATGAGTTTATCTTGTGTATTCGGAAGAATCCTGCATCAGGATGGAGGGGCTAACCCTTCCCAGGAGGCACCACTAAAGGAACTGTTATTATTTCTCAGGGTATATGGGGAAACACTAGGGGTGTGTGAAGTGGGCCCTATTCGATTTGGATTCGGCCCGAATCAGGGGCAGTGATTCGATTCCTTGATTTGGAATCAAGGATCTAAGAAGAAAGAATTAATTCTTTGAATTAATAAAAAGATTAGCTAGGCCACTTTCTCTCCTTTATACCGGGAAGGAATAATTTTGCTTTATAAATGCTTAGAGCATCTAATTTAAATTTTCAGAGTGGATTAGAGACTTAATGAAATAATTAAAATAGTGCAGATATGATTTATTTTTGTTGCTATAGTTGCAGCATTCTTATTTTTTATGTACATTATCTCCCAGAGAGTTTTGCACCTCTTTCTCAATTAGCAAATTTTACAGAACCTCTAGAGAATGAATTAGATTTATGAATATCTCTTATACTTCTAACACTTTAGAAAACCTTCTATTAGTTCAGTGGCTGCTGTCATTTATAGCACAATAAAGATAAATTGATCTTTTAAAGGCAAAACCAGCTGGTTGATTACTCCATGGAGCTAAATGAGCAAAGGTTCCATTAAGCTGTTATACAATTTTCTCCATTCTGAGATAGGGCAAAGGCCACATGAAGCACAGTGTATGGTTGTCCCTTTTATGTTACTTGCACTTATACACTTGATTATTTTTAACATTATATTCTGTAACTATCAGGGTAGTTTTCACAGTATTAAATACTCCTTCCCCACAACTTACAATCCCTAGTCAAGAAAAAAAAAGCCAGTTTTTGTAAGGACAATGGAAAATATAACAGATTTCAAAGGAAACAAGAAAATAAATTTAGAAGAATAATAACCTCATCCCTCACAAATAGGAGAACAATCTGTTTGAGTTAATAGAAGAAGGGAGACCAAGAAGAAGGGAGATTATTGCCACCTGTCTGGATATGGGTATAGACAGACAACAAGGACAAAAGTGGTGTATGGTAACACAACATAAATTGTATCCTCAGATACGTCTGTCCCGTATGTCTGAGTGATGATGTCCAGTTATGAATTGGTCCTCAAGAGAGCACTATCCCCACCTAAATCTTTCCAAATTGCATTTCTGATACTTTATGCTGGGTTTCTTATCTTTCTAGAAAAATTACCATCATACTTTGCTGGAATATTATTTCTTCCACATGTTTAGGATGGTTGCAGGAACTTAAAGTGTTAGAGAAACAAGGCAGCTAATTCATTCAATCAGGTTTATTCTGTCTCAAAATGAAATAGCTTTTTCCTCACCTTATTAGATCTGGGTTTATTTTTGTCATTGTGCAAGATAAATACTTTGTTTTACGGTTGTGATAATACTTCATTTTGAAATGCAGTCAAACTGGGGAAATATCATTCTTTGTATCATACTTCTATTATCTCAGCTTCCATCATCAGTGGCTGACTTCCATACTTAATGTTAATAAAAAAATGTTTGTTTTCACTCCAGACATTTCTATAAACCATAACAGACTTGTTTACTACTTTTTGATGCAATTATGGATGGATGTTCCAAGACTAAGTTAGTAGAAAATTATTGTCAAAATAATTTGCCTTGAAGAAATATAGGTAAATATATACAAAAGCTAAAAAAGAAGATTTTTTTTTATATACTTGTAAGAGTTTTGTCAAGTGGTTGCTCAGCACTTGGGAAGTTAGGTAGGGTGACCATGTTTCCCTGGTCTCAAAATGGGATGCTGTTTCCCCTCTAGGTCTCCAGCAATCTCTGAGCTCCAGTCTTAGCTAAGTGGGGGGTGTGTGTGTGCATAGCAACAGAGAGCAGGAGTGGAGGGCACTGGAGAGTAGGAGAAATGTGGAGGGTGGGGGACATTTTTTGCCAGGTTAGTCCTGTTTTAAAAACTTGTCTCCACAGAAAACAAATCATTCATTTGAATGAACTGACAGGATGTTCAGGGTAAGTATTTAAAATGCAGTGGTTCTAGCAAAAATGGGATTCATGGTTACCTTAAAGCATGGGGCTTTACTGCCATACCTGATTTATCTCAAGGGTGTCCAACATGTGGCTCATATGCCACAAGTGGTATGGAAAGCCTTTGTGTGTGTTACATGGCAGATTGGGGAGGGCATGGGTAGCACAGCTAAATAGGGCAGGGAGCAGAAAGCAGAGCAGTAGATCAGGTAGGTAGTGGTTAGCCCCTATTGATTTCTCTCATAGTTTAATTGTAGGAGGTGCCTGAGTGCTTATAGTATAGGGTAACTTTTAGAGTTGTAGTGTAACTCTTAGAGTGTGGACAGAAACCCCTAAATTAATAAAGGGTCCGAGTGAGTGAAGCATAGACAGAGTGCCATGGGGTTGGGGCAGCCTTGAAGGGCTTAATGTGGTGATATAGTTTCTCCTTTTTTCAGTTAATAAGCATAGAATTTTTAACATAGAATACTTTTTATGTTTTTTACCTCATTTCTTATGTTAGATTTTAGATACACACCATAAGTAGATATTGCATAAGCTAACAAAAACATACACTAGCGATGCCCTTGAAGCAATTGGAACAGGAATAGGCACCACATGGTGTGAACCTCCAGTTACTGTTGGCTCAAATTAATATCAGAGGTCTTGTTCACTTCCATGCTTATGACATTATTAAAGTCTGACTGTATTTTTAGTTATATTATGACAGTGTCCAAAACCCTAATCTGAGACTGATAGGCCAGACCCTGCTCATATAACTTGAAGGCTAAATAGGAAAGATGAACAAAATCAAGTATTCTTATCTGAGGCACATGGGGATTGAATAGAATGGCCAACATCACTGAGTCTCTGAAGCGTGGAACTGAACACAAATCTCCCAAAGAGCAGGAAGGAATATTAGCAATACTATATTACAATGTAGCAGTAGAGAAGCAGTAATAACATAATTACTCATGTTAGCTATACATATTTGATAGTTTTAAATAATTTTAACATGCTGTAGGATTTTTTATTCTTTCCTGTTTGCTATAATTTTACAGTAAATTTGGGTCATGAGGAGGAGATGAGCCCCCTATTAAGAGTCAGACACTCAAAAGTTGAGCTGGAAGCATTTCTTTCTTTTGAAAGTCCAATTTCAAGTGCCTTAGATCCTTTGTAGCTGTAGTCTGAAGTGATATTCCAAAGGTTGATCAGCTCTTCAGTAACCAGGTCAGGTCACCAGATTTCCAGTTCATAGTGATAACTACTAGGCCACACAGTCTTCAGTGATAGTGGCTGAGAATGTGTATATTATAACAGTTAGAAATAATAGACCTCAATGAACTCTATATCCATGTGAACATCCGTATTTCACTAAGTCTTCAGAGTGTATTAGAATTCTTTATTTATTCTTTCACTGAAATACTCATTAACTGGTTCAATCCTCATTATTCCCTCTATCTTTTAACTGTCTCCTTTAAGGGCATTGATAGCTAATGGGTTACGAAAGCCTCTCGTAATTTTCCTTTCCTGTGTTGGGACCATTATGTATTTTATTTATAAAATGAAAAGGCTCAAAATGGGAGTTAGAGAAGGAGATAAAGACTGGGATTAGGATGAAGAAGGCTGGCACTGTTGTAGTGGATGAGGAGTGACATATATAGGATGGGGCTTGCCCTTGGAGAATCATTTTAAAATCAATAAGGTGCACAATGTGAATCAAGAAGAGAGACCAGTACAAAGACACAGTAATAAAAGCATTCTTTTTATAGACTTCCTGTGCGCACAATTTGTACATAGAATGGATTTTTTTTTGTTATGGAGACAAATGATAGTTGCAACATCAGCTCACGACCTGCTTACAGAACTATTTTTTTCTGAGCAAATGGTAGGCAAGTCATACCTCCTAGAGAACTCAATTGCTGACCAATGAGTAAATTAAAATGTGATTCACCTGCACTCTGGTGATCCAGACTGACTGCATATAACTTACCAAAGTCGCATATGATTTTGTATTATGGCAAATAATGAACAGCTCATAAGCAGCACGTTCACTGTCAAATGGGTGCAATCATATTCGTGCCCTTTTGGAGCTAACCAAAGCATGTGTCATGGGCTAATTTATTTGGGATTTGATAAATGGATGAGCCTTAAGCTACTGCAAAGGAAATGTTTACGGTTTATCTTTTGGTGCCAGTATTTTTAGTGTTTGTGTTGCTAGGAACGAATTTCTGATGGAAGATGTTAAGACTGTCTCTCTGTTTTTGTATTTAACTCTTTTTTTGTATTTAACTCTTTGGGATGCAGAAGTGATAAATCCCACTGAGATAATACTTGATCCACTGGTTGTATTCATTGCAATGCAATAAATAAATGCAGAGGGACGAAGGTATTGACAGTACCACATCATTGTACATCACTCCACCTGTGAACTAAATTTGGGGTTTCAAGCAGAGAGGCCTTGGTCTGCTTGGTCACCTGGCAAATAATCACTATTAAAACTCTTTTAGAACTTTTATGAAAGATACAGGGAAAAAAAGGAAAACCCATTAAAGCATTTGAAATGGTATATGCTCATTTATGCTTTCATTTTACCAGTATCCTTTATTGCCCATTCCTTTAGTTTTTAACAAGGAAGCCCCAAATTTAATAGATATTTTGGACTATATTGAAGACGGTAACAAATACCTAATTTGTGGACCAGTTAAAATGTTACATGCAATGGGCTGGAGCAGCTGTTGCCCTTATGTTAGTCTTATTCTGGTTCCTTGCAGACAGGGCAAGATAAACACACAGAAAAGGGGAGACACAAGAACAGCAACAATAGAAAATGCAGCTTCTGCTTCTGGTGCTTACTTTAAGGTTCGGTATTGCTACTAGAAGAAGACTGGCAAGCGTACAGTCTTATCAGCTGTTCCAAGAGCTGTCAAACCTGTATCTGTATCAGGTTGTTTAAGGAATTACTTTTCTCTGCCTTTCTGGTCACAGGCTCACAGCGGTCTTGGTTGGCTGAACCAGACTTTTTTAAACAAAGTAAAAAACAAAGATAAAGCAATGAAATAAGATGGGAAGGAACAGCAGACATGAGGGAGATGTGAGAACAGCAATGCAAGTTTCATATTTCAGTTGTTGGGGATACTACTGGAGCTGATAGAGGGGGTAAAGTTACTAGGATCACTCAATCTGG
Organism: Alligator sinensis; assembly: GCF_000455745.1. Classification (NCBI taxonomy): domain Eukaryota; kingdom Metazoa; phylum Chordata; order Crocodylia; family Alligatoridae; genus Alligator; species Alligator sinensis. Next base: position 269,465 of record NW_005843136.1, on the reverse strand, counting down.
TCAGGAGATTTTTGAGGACCAGGATGAGTAAGACCCAGCACTGCTATTGTGGATCCAGGAGCTAGTGGATGTGGTAGCCATGATATTAAACCTGACTCTTGTGAGTCTGCACTTCCTTCTAGATGTCGATATCAAATTATGTACTTGAAAAAGTACATATATATATATTTCTGCCCAGCACTCCTTTTTCAAGTACATACATTGAAATTGACATCTAGAAGGAATGGTAATATTACCAGGTAATAACAACAACAGGTATTATTGCGAGGTAATAATAATAATTTTGTAAAGTCTCTGAGCATATTGGATTTTGATTTGTTGGAATGTATTCATATTTTCAATGAATGCCTAACGTATCAAATAACTGTTCTGGCCTTATTATTGGTTATGAATGAGAAATTAATATCACTCGTTCAATTGATAAAGCAAGTAAAAAGCCCTGGCTCCATGCTGAATAAAGAGTCTTGAAACTTTATTAGTCTTGAATTTTATATATATATATATATATATATATATATATATACACACACACACATTTTTTAAAAAATTTATTAGGTCTCATTTCAAATCACCCAGTTTTATTTGTTGACTTCAGGCACAGCTCTCTTATGTATCAGACATAACCTCAAAATAGCTCTTGGAATCAGTAGTCACTTGTTTGGACTAATTCTGACTATCATACACAGACTTCATGTGACAGACTGATCATGCCTTTGTTACCTTGGACATGTTGAAGTATCCATCTCTACATGATGTACCTTCCTTACTTATACAGTTTGACAAATATACTGTTTGCTTCTTTCAATAAAGTAAAATGATAAATATTGTAAATACAATGACTTAAGTTCCAAATAATTTTATAGCTTGTACCAAACATTACATTTATATAGGGGTTTTCTCTTTTGGTGATTCTGACTGAGGTGTCTCTTCAAAGTGATAGGTGGCTTCTTTATTTCTATGGCAGTGTGGCTATGTATTCAAAGGCATAAAGATGCCCCTCTCTTACTGCACATCAGTGGAAACTGGATGCCTCCGTGCCCTTTGTTCATCTGAGAGTGTTCTCCTTAGTTGTTAGTCATTTTTTACCCTCTCTTTGCCTTCAGAAATGTAATTCACACCTGAATATTTCTTTTCCATGTACACTCTTGCTTCAATGTCCTTCTTGTCTCTACACTGTAGCCCAGTCATCCTATAGTGCCTATTCCAGAAAATGAAGCACTAAGCTCGAAGGAGGTAAGCAAATAATGTTTTATTTATATTTCTAGTTGTATCTTGTCTACAAATGCCAACTTAGACTTGCTTTTGCAATATCCATGACAGATGGCACCCTGTGTTGTACAAAAGTGTGCAAAAATATTTGGAGCCAATGCATGGCCTGCATAAAAGTTTGTGATTTACTACTATTAACAAACAAATGAAATACCATTTTGGTGTGTCTGCCCTTCATAAGAAATTCAGGTAGTATTATGTTCCATTTTTTCACATTTCTGATTCATACTTGTCACACATTTTATAGCTGCCAATGGGAACTGTTAAAATGTATATAATGAGCTCCATTAAGAAACAAACATTTCACACCCTGCAGTCACTGTACTAGTAGCTTCCTTTATTCTAAATATCAGAAAATACTACTTTTACAGCAAGTAGTGGAAACTGTGAACAGGTTGAGTTTTTCAAAATGTGACAGTTCCCTCTTATAAAATACATCAGACAGTATACAGCTAAGATAAAATGCAGTAACAGTTTAATATCTTATAGTAGATCAGATAAGACTTGCTGCAGAATGGATTCAGTGACCTAATATCAGTCTCTTCCAGCTCTAAGCTCTAAGACCATAATGTCTACAATCAGATAATACACTTCTTGAGTGATTCTGAAGCCCTTTGCTACATGCTGCTAATTCACTGTATGCTATAACAAGAGCATAGAAAAAAATAAAAATAGAAAAAAACCTTTTTGTCAAAAGAGGGCAGCTTGTTTGTAAGGTTATCAACATGAAATTAAATCTTTGTCTCAACTTTAAAATAACATGTGTAATCTAATTAACTACCAGATACTTTATTGTAAGCTTTGAAATGTAAGTGAAAATCTTAATTAAGAAAAAAATGGAGGGCTTAATAGATATTCACATAAAAAGGCATAACCTACTTTCTATCTATTGGCTACAGCATGAATTCAGTTATAGGAGATGAGGGGATATTGACTACTGAGGCATCATTATACTGAAGGCAGAATTCTCTTAATTATTTCAAAGTTTTTTAGATGAGTTTAGCAACATAAATAAGATCTTCCTCAAATTTTAATTGCACTCTCATCATTGACCTAGTTCTTTTCATTTATCATTAGAAAAGGGAAATTATAGTCTATTTGAAAGCACTAAACATGAGCTGGGATTTGAATAAATCAGATAGTCATATGCCTGTGGATACCACCAAATACAGGATTGGGGGAAATATTGGGGAATAGAAACTATGTGCTATGAGATCACATGTATGATCTATGTATCATGATGAAACTATGTGCTAGAGATCACATGTATGAGCCCACACTTTGTCACCAGAGCCTGCCTTTAGGGGATTAGAATAGTTTACATTTTAAAAACAAGTTCGGTTCTTTTCCACGGGAAGTATTCATTTTAAAATCTAGTCCTTACTAGGAAGCTTGGTATTCCTCATACATGTTCATACACTTTCAATGGAAAATAAGTCAAAGTTAGAGTTGGATCCTCTAAAATCATTTGACTAAGTTCCCTTTTCCTGAATTGTCAGGGCAGTTCTACATGTAGTGGCATCCGAATGGTGGGCATAAATCTTATTGTTTGGGAGTGGGAATGATAAAGTACTGTTTCTCAGGACAGCATAAAAATTCAAAGACTGGCCCTGCTTCCTAAACTTTTCAGCCTTTTCTAAGGCTGGCACTGAGCCCTCATTTGTTGCTGTAATTCCAGTTCCTTTCCCCCTGTGGTAGGGGGCCATCTTCGGCTGCATTAAAAAAAAATATACATGCTGGTAAGTGTGCCCCTGTCAAGTCTTACTGGATTTTTCTTCTCTGTGGATCAGCTTCTCCCCCCTTTAGTCTCCTGCCATGACTTGATGTTACTTGGTTCTAAAGAAAGAGGGAGGCTGACCCACAGGTTCCCAGACAGGCTCCAGGCTTACCACCCATAGGATAATAAGGTGTTGCCTTAAGGGCAAAATGCATGCTCCTACCTCCCCTTGATGTGCCCCATGTCTCACAAATGGTTTTTTAAATTTCTCTTTATGTTGGGGTCTCAGTCACTGTGGGCTTACCCCCTCTCTCTCTAGCTAGGCCTTTCAGTCAAAACCCACTAATCGTGGCTTTACTCCAAGGCTTTAGCTCTCTAACTCACTCAGGCTCAAGGCCCTCCGTTACATGCACTCCGTGACACCAGACCTACTGGCCCTTCTACACTGTGTGCCCTTGTGGTGCCAGACTGTTGGGGCCTTAGTCCCATCGGCTTTGCCCCTCTTTCTGTAGTTAGGGCCTTTCGCCTAAGCCTACCTGCTAGGACCTGGCTTCAAGGCTCCTATCTCCCTTTCAAGCCACTTTGGGCTCGCGGCCCTAGTGCGGCACCCCTAGTACAGCAGGGCTTCTTGAGCCCTCCATCATGGCACCCCTTGGTGCTAATGAGGCCTGCTCCACCCCTACAGCCTCATCCACAAACCACCAGCCTTTTTAACATCAAGCATAAACCATAGGCTCCTATGGCCATATAATGAAAATAATAATAAAGAAATAAGAGAAGCAAAGTGCCTGCTTTCTTTATGTGACTGTGCTTATGTCTCACAGCATGGCATATTCTTCCCAAAGAGGCTGCTACAGCTGCACCATAGTCACCAAGAGTCCCCCTCTCTGCTGCCTCCCTGGCCTTCCCCTTCCTGTCACCTGACCAGCTGGAAGGGCTCAATCCTTAACACTGACTCAACCAGCCAGCCGTGCCCGGAAGGTTCTGGATTTAAAGGGACCCCCCCCTGTTTCTTGGTAACAGGGCTAGGGTTCCCTGTTATACCCCAACATGTATCACCCCTAACAAAGCCACCAGGGGAGCACGGCTTGCAATTTCCCTTCTCCCTCCTACTATAGGAGGGGGAGAACATGGAGGACTAATCTGCTGCTATTTTGACTAGGAGTTCTGCAACCTGAATTTCACCCCACCAATTCCCAATTCCACCCAGTACTTAGGCATTTGGAGACTCAGCCTCCAAACTTTCAAGGGAAAATATGCCCATCTGCCTGCCCCTTTGTATCCAACACGAATCACAGGGGTTTTCTGAATGAGTATAATATCGATCCCCAAATGAGGCAAGATATTTTTCAACAATCATATTTTGCCAACATTTCAATTCTCTGAATCTCATGATGTCCACCCCTCTCTAAGGTGAGGGGCAAAATCCCCTTCATTTTGAATCAGGATTACTGAAATGGGTTCTGAATGGAAGCTATCAGGAGTTTTGTTGAGCCACTTTACCACAATGGTGCTTGCTCCTACACCTTTCATCAGGTCTTTCTTGGTCTAGAGACCTACTTCGAAACATCATCTACACATTTGTGTTCTTTATGTAATTCTTTATGTCTCTGTATCTGACTCTTTACCCACAGCTTTTCCTTTTCCACAATTTCTTCATCTGTCTTTTTGCTTATACCTTCAATCTTGTCCATTTCCCCTTCTTTTTCAGTCTTTTATTTGATTATTGTCATCTGATCTATGCCCCTCCACAGCTTTCTTCTTCCTCCTCAGAGTAGTTCTTCTCATTTTCATTGTATCTCCCTACATTGTGATCTTCCCTGTATTATGCTTTTTTTTTTTAAATTTAGGAGAACGGTGACTTCATCTAGCCCCTTGGCAGCTTTGCTTTAAGATACCATAGTGAATTTACAACTCATGTTGTCTTTTTATTCTCTGTAGTTCTTTGCATGCTTTGTAGTTCCTTTTATGGATGTACAGTAGAAACAATCATGTTTGGAGAGTTATAGAGGTACTTCTGAGATCATATGACTTTCCCTTTGGAATGAAACAGATATGAGGTATGTCAGATACTTTTAAAAAAATTCCTGGAGGAGATCTGTGGTTTCTCTCCAAAAGTCTTTTCCTTTCCTTATAAATTGTTAAATGATACACATTTATCACTCTGCTGCATTATTACTGGGTCTGTGTACCCTTTGGAGTAAAGCATACATATATATAGCTCAGAGAGTCTGTTTCTCTATTGATACTATGTTTTTCCTTGCTTATGGCTATATAGAGAGAAAAAAACAAATGGTCAGATAATTTATTCTCTTGTTGCATCTCTCAGCAATTTATGCTGTCTGGAGATTAAGGTTTGGAGACCTGAAGGAAAAAAATTAGGAGGCTTTGTAAAAGTACTGGCAGCATACCATTGGGATGAGACACTCCTAGAAATGCTACATCCAATAGAGAAATCTGTACTGTTTCTGAAAATACTCCTGAAAGTGTGGAGTTTTCACCATTTTCTGGAATGATGATGATCAGTGTTGAATTCTGAAGATTTGTATGGTATGGAACAGCTGTATTAAAATGAATCTAAGATTTGTGGAACTGTTTTGCTAATATTTCTCATTTTAAACAAACATTCTGGTCCCTTTTAACAACCAATTTATTAAAATTTTGAAAGGACACTGACAATCTTGACGTTGCTATTGTCAGCTAAAAATGTCTTCTCCATGCTGGTGATGCCCTATTCTACAGAGTGAATTATTGAGTAATACTGCATACCTCATGAAAACACAAAAATCCTTTGTTGGAAAAGGGTACAGGTTGTAGTCATGTTGGTCTAAGGATATAGGCAGACAAGGAAAAGATTGTTGGAAAGGAGAGTTTGTAAAGGTACAGTACTATACTCCCACCCTGTCTTCCCAGCAAAGTAGCCATCTAATAGGCAGTGGGTTATTTAATGTTTCCAAGAACTGCATATGGTGGTCAGGAAAGGAAAAAAACAAAGGGAATTGCTTTCATTAAAGTTTGTAAAGTATTCACTTGAGGCACCTTATGCAAAAGCTTTATTTTAATTTTGTTTTAATCTGATTTTCTCTGACACAGTCGAAAGACCATGGGCTGGGAACTTCATGCAGGCCATCCTAACAGGGAGCAAAGTAATTTAGTGTCTAAGGAGAAGTAGAGCTGAGGCCAAGGTATGTCTGTAGCCTAACAGCAAGCTCAATCTTAGTCTAGAGGATGCCATCAGAGGTATATTTCCCACTAAGGTGTGTTGCTTGTAGCTGCAGTGGTGTAGACTTGTGGGGGTGGGGGGGAGCCTGAAGACAGGGGAGGAGATTGTCATGGCGGGGTCCTCGCGGAGGGCCGTGTGCTCCTTAAGGTCCCTCGCTCCGTGTCAGGCCGGCCCAAGGCACCCTCTAATTCTCGCCCGCCACGTCTTGTTGGAATATATATATATAGTTGGGAGGCTGCCTATGACTCCCTGGGCACGGCTACTCGGGACATCTGTCCCCGCGGTTCTCGGACCCCCTGGGGGTCTCCCGGTATAATGGGTGCTCCTCAGGCACCTTAGCCTTATGGGCTATGCGTGGCTCCTAACAGCCCCTAATACCACGCCCCAAGCCTCGCTGATGTGATAGACGTTGTTGGGTCTCCATGCCCGCTTCCCGGGCCTCCTCTATAGTGTAGCCCACT
>NW_005843136.1:262437-262771 GCF_000455745.1 Alligator sinensis | reverse complement strand
ACTACGCTCGGCCTTCCCCAGTAGGGTGCTCCCGCTCAGGGACTCTCTAGCGGGCCTCCGGTCGTACAGGCCAACCGCACGGGTACCCTCTCTGACCCCGGCTCACCACGCTGCTACTCCCCGCCTTCGCGGGGCCACTGCAGTGCCCTGCCTCGGTCTGAGGGCTGTTGCTGCACTAGCCTGCGGCCGGGCTCGCTTTGCCCGTCTCGGGTTGTTAACTATCGCCCCGCTTGGGCCCCTCAATATTGCCCCTCTCTAGGGTTCAGCATGGCCCCTCTCGGGCTCCTCAGTAATCGCCCCCCCTGGGGCTGGGGTCTACGTACCCCGTAAGTGA
>NW_005843136.1:249830-262221 GCF_000455745.1 Alligator sinensis | reverse complement strand
CATACAACCCGGGGTCTGTTCCCCGCCCGCAACCCACTGGTTGTGCTTAGGGGCCCCACACCTCTGGGGTCCCTATGAGGCCTCCTCCAACCCCTACAGCCTCACCCAAGCCTCCGGTCTAATATGCAAGCCTGAACATAAACTAGAGCCTCCTGGCTAAACCATAGTGCCCAATCCTCTCAGGGCTATAGTGAGCTGTACTTGCAAGTCAGGCCTCTTGCTATATCTCGGCCGAGGGAGCTCCTGCCCCTCCAGTTGCTGGCAGGGAACTGCCAGCCTGGTCTCAGCCCTGGGCTTTATAAGGGCCAGGCCCTGCCTCCTACAGGCAGCTGGCTCTACTTAGTTGCCCCGGCAACCCGCAGCTGGGCTTGTTACCCTGGCAACACTCAGCTGGGCTCGTTATGACCCGCCAGGGCTCTCTCTCTCTCCCTGGCAGTTTCTCTGCACCGGGGTGCTCTGCGACAGAGATATTACCTGAGTGTGGTAGACAGTGGCTTTGTGCAATTTTTATATCCTCAATCCTGAAGCTGGCTTGGAGAACATTAGGGACACTCTTCTGAATGGCAGCAGCCAGTAATGGCCACATAGGGTACATCCAGCTGAGTACATAAATGCATTTCTATGGGAACAAATAGTAGTAGCACATAGTTGTGCCACTGCTACTTGAACCTGGGAACACTTGTGCACATGCACTGTGGTGCACAGCAAATTGTTCCCAGTAGGGGAGACTGCGGCCAGCACCTGGGCTGGCCCCAGCAGCCTTACCTGCGGTCCTGGGGGCTTTCTGGTGCTCCAGTGACAGTGATCTGGTGTGCAGAGCTTGGCTGGCAGCTGGGGTATGGCTCCAGCTGGCCAGGCTCTGATTTTGGGAAGCTCACACTGCCATCACATGCACCACCCCATTTTTTTCAGAGGTGGGGTTTTTTTTATAATTGGATCTTCCAGTGTCAAAAAAATCTACCATGTTGCAAATTAGCAGTGTGGCAATGTCTGCATATGTGGTGTATGCAGTTTCTGGTGCTGCAGATGGGTCTGCAGTGTTGCACACATCATGTGCACTGTTGCCTGAATGTACCCATAGAGACTTTCTGGAGCATTTTATGGCCATATTCCTGTTTTCCTGGCTACTGTTTGACACTGGGGAATCCTCAAGTCAATAGTTATGCTGTTTTCTATTTGCCTTTCAACTCAGAGAAAAACAGGCAGGAGCTGATCAAGGTTAACCATCTGCAGTAGTACTTGTTCAGAAAGATGGAAATATATCACAACCCTTTCCTTACTGGAGAAACAAATTATGCTGAATTTACCCTCTTATGCTCTGTTTCCCATACTCCCTTTTATAGCTTTCATAAACTTCAGACCTCAGCCCTAGCTATGGCATATATTTCTTAGCAAAGTCCTATTTGTACAGTTGAATGGATGGAAGCATAAGTCACTCAAGTGACAAGGCTGACATTACTTTTTGTGCTGTAATGAGAATCCCAGACCTTTCTGTCTCCTAGCCTCTTTTCACACCAATTTATTTATCTGAAACCATCTACAGACATACTCTTTCTTAAATAAATTATAAGGTGAGAAAATATCAATAATACCAACATGGCAGTAATGAATTATGAATTATTATTAGCACATAATTATAAATTATTTTGATTTTGGAGAGAAGATGTATGGAGGGGTTGTTGCACTTTCATTTAATATCTCATTTTATCCCCCCCTGCCAAAGAAGCACTCATTTGAAAATATAGTCATAATTAGAATAACCATACTTTATTTTAATGCAAATTTAGCTTCATTCTGCAACAACACAAAACAAATCAAACCTGCCGCCTACCCATGAAAGCAAAGAAACAAGCAAAGAAAAAATTCCAGAGCCTGAAAGCACTCTCCACAGTGAGAGATTCATGCCTGCAGAAGAGCAGAGGGACACTGCTTAAGAGGTATGCCAGTAATTCCAGTTAGTTAACATCATCTGTTACAGTAAACAGATCTATAGAGTTCTGAAGTCATGATGCATGTGTTATAACTGCACTCATAATGCCCTGTACTGAGTTTGCCTTTTGACATGGTGCAAAACATATCAATGCAGAGTCAATAAAAGCTTCCACACACTGTTGTTAAGTATATGTTCTCATTGCCTTTATATTGAAATATATAGGATTCAGATGCCATTGTGATTAAGTTTTTGATCCTGTTTCCATTCTAAAGCTTCATTAGGCTCATATGATGTTAGCTGAGTTATTTTGTTTAAACAATATATTGATGTTATTCTGCCTGTGGTCTCTAAAGCATCTATAATAAATATCTGGTATCCAGTGATGTAAGGTCTTGATTTACCAAAAAAAAAAAAAGAAAAGAAAAGAAAAAAAAGAGAAATTAAGGCTCCTTGGCTCCACTGAGTTCACTGATAGTCACAATCATTCATGCAGGTTCATGAGATTAAAAAAAAATAACAACCTGTTCCCCTTGAAGCTAGTCTTCTGATTTACTTTAATGGGAAAACTTCTGCAATATAAAACCTATGAAAATGTTAGTATAATCTGATGTTATGCATTGTTCTTGTATATATTTCCCTATGGAATATCCCAGGTCAAAGATCAGCATTAGATATTGTAAATGGTAACAATTATTAGGTTTTCTATACATAGAAGTCCACAGAGGGTAACATGTCCACAGTATAAAGGAGTCCTTGTCCTAAGAAATTACATTTTAAGGGTCAATCTTTTGCCAGATATATAGCCAACCTGAACTCTGTTTGGTGTGTAATTTGGCAAAGCAAAGTCTATATTCCCTCTCTGACTTTCGCCAGGCTCAAATAGTAGAGCTGTTTAAAGGCCTAGTAGGTAGTAAATTGTTAAGTAATGGATTTAGGAATTCAGGCAACATGTAGCATCATATAGCAAGCTAAAAGACTCCTGAATTACCCAATTTAAAAAAACAGTCTAAGATACTGCAAGATCCCAGTGCACAACGATCTCTGAAATGCTAATTCTTCTTTCTTTTCTTCTAAGTTTGGAAAAATATTTTGGGTCAAAATGGGTGCATCTACATATGCAATTAATTCAAAGCAATACATTCTGGAGCAGTTTCATCTGGACTAAACTATTCCTGAGTGTAGTGTCTATACATGTGTCTGGGACAGCAGAAGTTTGAATCAGGGTGGAACAGTCTATACTACGGCCACTCCTGCCCTGCTAGCAGGGAGTGTGTGTATGTGTGTGTGTGTGTGTGTGTGTATAGGTTGTGGGGAGGGTGTCAGCCTCAGGCTCCAGGTGGCAGCATCAGTGGATGGATGGGCTCACTGGGGCATGAGCATGCTAGAAGTTCAGAGTCATATGGCCAGGCAGGAGCCTGACTCCCTGCTGGATGGCCTAACCGGGTATAATTTATGCTTGTGGTGAGTGTCTACACATGCATTTAATCACAGCTAATAACCCCACTGTAAGATAGTACTGTCCCTGACAGCAGAATTAATTAGTTTACTGTAGCCTAATAGCATTGCATGTGTAGATGGTGATGCTCTACTCCACAGCGAATTAGTCTATTCTGCAGTTAAGTGCATGTGTAGATGTGGCCAGTGTGTATCCCTCCATAAAGCAAAACTCTCACTGACTTTCATGAGTTTTCACTGAGCAAGCACCACATTACTAGTCCCACTCAATGCTCCTATAATGGTTTAGTGACATAAAAATCTAATGAATGCCTAAACAAGCATTAACAGTTGCAGCTTTTGCTGCTTAATGTAAGAGAGTAGTAACTGCAAATGTTGACTGTGCATAGTCATTAACTTCTTAAATGGACCAGATGCTGAAGGAATGTGGAGAAAAAGGATGTGGAGAAGCTTGAGAGAGTCCAGAGAAGAGCCATGCGCATGATCAGAGGTCAGGGAAACAGACCCTACGATGACAGGCTGAGAGCCCTGGGGCTCTTTAGCCTGGAAAAGCGCAGGCTCAGGGGTGATTTGATGGCCACCTACAAGTTTATCAGGGGTGACCACCAGCATCTGGGGGAACGTTTGTTCACCAGAGCGCCCCAAGGGATGACGAGGTCGAATGGTCACAAACTACTTCAAGATCGTTTCAGGCTGGACATAAGGAAGAATTTCTTTACTGTCCGAGCCCCAAAGGTCTGGAACAGCCTGCCACCGGAGGTGGTTCAAGCGCCTTCATTGAACACCTTCAAGATGAAACTGGATGCTTATCTTGCTGGGATCCTATGACCCCAGCTGACTTCCTGCCCTTTGGGCGGGGGGCTGGACTCGATGATCTTCCAAGGTCCCTTCCAGCCCTGATGTCTATGAAATCTATGAAACTATGACTAATATTTAGAGGGCCCAAATATGTCCACTTGCAACAGAGTAAATCTCAGGTAAATCTACTGGCTTCAGTAAAATTTGTTTGTATCCAGAAGAATGTAACATAGAAAACACTTTTTTGCCATTGCCATGACTATTACCCTAATATGATGAAAGGGTATTATTGGATTATGATGGTATTACTGTAAAAAATAAGCATTGATTTATAGTTCATATGCTTATAAGCTTTGTTCCTAAATGTCTTCTGGATAAATTTATAGGAAATACATTATTTAGGCACTTGTTCAAATACAACATCTCTAACAGGATAGCAGCGTTATGTAAATTTGACATGTTGATATTTCACATTCAGCCTATGTCATTTTAACTGCCATCATCAATGAATTCTATCCATTTCTCAGGCGTGGCTTTTGTACTGGTTTGATATAAGTAATAAAAAGAGGCATGAGCTTATTCAGAGGCATGTATTTTAAACTGTATTTTTCTGAAGGTTTTATACTATGTAAAAACCTTATTGTTGTATAAATTATTATATGTCAGGCTACTTTGTATCTATTCAGATACTGTTAATGACCAAACCTTATCTACTGAAATGGCTTTTTACTAGTTGAGACACTAGCAGGGGAACTCTACCCCTGTTATTAGGAAGGGGGAACAAAACCATGACAGGGGCAGCAGGTGTGAGTAGCCTGTTTAAAGTGAGCTGCAGGCCACAGAATGCAAAAATGCTGATTAGGGAGTCAGCAGCTCCTGGGTCCTGTTGGTAGAGAGCTGGGTCAGGTGACCAGAAAGGAGAAGGACGTAGGTGCATATAAGCCTGACATCTGAACTTGGGTGGGCAGTCTGGCCCTGGCTGTCAGAGGGGGAGGAATTCTGAACAAAACTGGCTGCTGGAAGGAGTGTTTCAGTCTAAGCAAGATACTTGGGAGGCTTGGGGAACGAGCCTGCCCCATAGGGTAGGAGAGCTATAGAAAGTAGAGACCCAAGGAAGAGTTCACATTTGAGTTGGAACCATTTGCTTAGCATTCTGTGTTCAAATTAGGCCAGAGGACCAGGTTGCAGCTATGGGGGAAATTTGGAGGCCATATAGCAGGGTGCCAGGGGTGCTCTACAGATTGAGATTTACTCTGGGCTGGAATATGAAAGGATAAGGCCAGGTCTGAGGCGGTGAACCTGGGCTGGGGGGCTCAGGCATTGAAAAAGGGCCAAAGCTGTGGAGACTGAAGCCCAAACATATGTTTTGTGCCCTGAGGGGCTGAGCGTTGGTTTGGGGCCAGAGGGCCCTGCTCTGGGTTGGGACCAAGTAATATCTATGAGGCAAGGGCATGACGATGGGGGCAGTTGGAGGCCACAGTTATACCCCATAAGACACCATGAGGACCAGTGGGCAGGTTTAGGGTCTGCAAGACCATATTTAGTCTTGATAAGTCCCTGTAGGGGCTGTCTTAAAGGTGGAGCACCCCTGTGGAAGTATGGAGACCCAAGACTGAACTTGGGGATGAAGGAGCCTCAAGAGAGGGGAGCACCAAAGATGGTGAGAGACAGGAGGTGAGGGAGGCTGAAGAGTTCAGTGGGTAGGTCTGAGCACCTGGGGTTATCAGATGCTGGGGGTGGACCCCCAAGCCCATTACAGGCATAATCCTACTAATGTTTGCATACTTGAATAATCATATTGAACACAATAAACAAAATTGGGGATCATAACTGTAGAGAACTTTGTGTTTAGAAAGATGGAAGTAATCATATGGGGCAAATTACCCACAAGTGAAATGTTCATAGCATTGTGATATATAACATACTGCAATATTTATATTCTTCTACTCATTTTTCACTCTTCTATCATTCTCCTACAGGTTTCCAAAAAGACAATTTTGTGTCTCTGCCAGGTCTAGTATTGACTTCTTAATGTTCCTTTTTTTGCTTAAAGTCAGTTTTGTCTTGATTATACTCAAACCACTAATATATTTCCATTAACATTAACTTCATTTTAACAGCATTTTGCATGTGTTCCAATAATGTGATAGACTGTTCTAGCTACATTATTTTAATGAATTAGTTGGTTTGATTATGCTCTGTCAATAACAGTCCCTTCTACCAGTATCTACTAGTATATAGTCATACAGCAGAGTAAAAATATACAGCTACTTTAGAACACAAATTTAAAGGACAACTGGTAAGGAATCTCCCTAATTAAAAAATCATTTCTTTCTCCTCCTTTTTGTGTTCTGCAGCTTTTATTCAATATTTTATAGAACTTAAGTGTGTGCTATAGAATTTATACAACTTCAGAGAATTTATGCAAAGATAAATTTCTTCCCCCAAAGGCTGTAATTTTTCATGCAATGCATTGAATGAACAAGAACAAAGAATAGGGTTGATGAATGGCACATGATGTATTCAGATTACTAGGTACTTGGTTACAGGTAAATTTATGCCTGGGTAGGTCCATTAATGTTAATGATGGTAAATTAATGCAAGTCTTTCAGACAGTACATGAGATGAGAATGTAGATATAGATTATAACTAAATAGAGAATGTGATAAATAACTGATACGGAGAAGGCTTCTTTGATTCAGTCTTCACAAAAAGGTTAACTGGCCAGATGCCTAGCACAATTAATCTCGACGACAAGGTCATGGGAAACAGGACAGAACACAGAAATAGCATTTAAAGACGGCTAGATAAATTAAATGTATTCAAGATAGTAGGCTAAATGTATCCTAAAGTATTTAAAGAACTTTTCAAAGCAATATTTGAACCATTAGTGATTAAGATCCACTGAGGATGGGTATAGTCCCAAAAGACAAGAGAAAGTCAAATGTATGACCTGTGCTAAAAAAAGGAGAAGGAAGGTGTCAGGAACTGTAGAAGAAGCAGCCTTAACTTAATTTCCTGGAAGGATACTGGAACAAATTGTTAATCAATGTGTCAGCACCTAAAGTATAATAAGGTGGCAAGAAGGAGCACGTATAGATTTGTCAAGAACAAATCGTATCAAACCAGTTCATTTCTTTCTTTGACAAGGTAACTGGCCTAATGGATTGAGAGGATGCAGTTGATGTGATATATCTTGCCTTAAGTAAGGGTTTGACTCAGTCACACGTCATGCACATAGGCAAACTGGAGAAGGATGGTCTAAATGAAATTTCTGAAGGGCAGATGCCCAAATGAATGAAAAACGGTATTTAAAGAGTAGTTATCCAGGTCTTGCTGTCAAACCAGGAAAGACATATTTAGTGAGGTAACACAAGGGTTGGCCTTGGGTCTGGGTCTATTCAATATTTCCATTAACAACATAGATGATGAAATAAAGGGTGTATTTATAAAATAAGTGGATGACATCAAGCTGGGAGGTCTGTGAACACACTGTACAACAGGCGAAAAATTCAAATTCAGCTTGGTAATTGGAAAAGATGGCCTGAGAATAAGATGAAATTCAAGAAAGACAAATGCTAACTACTACATAAATGCACAAATACAAAGTGGGGAATGACTGAGTATACAATGATACTGAAGAAAAGGAGTTCAGGGGTACAGTGAAGCACGCACTGAATATGAGTGTTGTATGTAAAACAAGAGACAGCAGCTATTCTGCTTTACCTAGCACTGGTGACGAAGCAGCTCTTTAAATACCTTAGGATACATTTAACCTATCATCTTGAATACATTTACAGATGCACTGTTGTGTCCAGTTTGGGGCACTACACTTTAAGAAAGAGTTTACAGAAAAACAACAAAAACAGGATGTTTAGAAAATGTAGCCACTTTAGTGCAATCAACATAATCTGTAGTTTTATTTGGGTTAATTATTAGGGAAAATGTTTTAACTACAAAGACAGATAAGTGCTAAAACAGATTATTTAGGGAGATTTAAGAATGGTATCAACAAACTTCAAATATAGCTTATATGTGGCCCTCAATAGATTGAGTTATGTACCCTTGGAATAGATGATCTCCTGAGGTGCCCTCAAAATCTGTATTTCTGTGATTCTGTCATCTATATTTATCAGCTAGAGTGTCAGGTGATATAAACTGGAGAAGCTACGTTTACTTTAGAGAAACTATACTTGGTGATACTACCTAGAATGTTTTGTTTTTATTTTTATTTAGTTATATTCATGTGAAAAAATCTTCTTTTCTTTTGCAGCTGTGACTAGGATCAGAAGCTAAAACTGTAGTATTTTGAAGCCTATTCCAAAGCTGTGATGAAATCCATGCCACAGATGGATATAAAGGTTGCGTTTTAGAATTGCTTTTATATATAACTGCTATGCAGCTAGTAGCATTTGAAGCTATATTCAAGAGATAATCTGGAATGTACTAGCAAAAAGAGCCCCAGAGATCTATAAATGAATATGAGAGATTTATATACAACCTCCTGAAGTGTTTGCTATCATTTTAATGTACAGCACAAGGCACATAGCACATATTCTTTAGAAACAGGTTGTATTTTGAAATTAAATAAAGTTGGACTGTGCCTATATTACTATCGGGTTATTGTGATTCATTTTCCCATGCAACTCTAATTCCAAATGTTATAAAATGCTGAAAACAACATATACTGACATGATGGGCAACAGGATATTTCCATACTTTTTATTTTAGCAAAATTTCACTGTCACCCATGCAGCTAGGTTTTGTGAAATATTCAAGGAAGTTAATTGTCCTCTTCACATCGGTGTCCTTCTCCCTCCCCTCCACTGCAGTCAGTATGCTCAGTAACTGTGGAATCTTTCTTCTTGCCATGCAATATTCATGTACCTTTTGGCTATTGGCATCAGTTCCAGCCTGCAGACTTTGGGACAAATAATTAGGGATTGGATAGCTGCTGATACAGATTGTAAGGAAGAATCAACATTATGGGTTTTTTAAAGACTGTTAGTTTTATAAACTGTACTATCTTCATAGGCTGTGTATACATATTCAGCTTCATCTGAGAGTGTCACTGCTCTCCCAGTAGAATCCACAAGTGTACAGAAATTCAGGATTTTTTTCCCAGAGAAAAAAGAGGCGCACACAGAGAAAAATAACTTTGATACAATCAGGATTAAATGGCTCTCGGAAGAGTGAACTTCTGTACATGTACTTTCTAAGAGAAACAGCAGCAGTCCCCCAGCAACCCAGCCTGCTTTGCTGTCAGCTCCCACCCACCCTTTGAGTCCAGGGACACAGTATGTCTCTCCTGCTGAACTCTACTGCTCCAGCTGTACAGGGAGCCCCTTCACAAACCCCTCATTGTGCTGCAGGGAGACAGCCCGGAAAGCAATCTGGATCAGCCAATCAAGTTTTCCCTGTATAGTACTGGAAGCCTCCATAGTAGGTTAAGATGTGTTCATAACGGCATCCTGGTTGCGCAGCAGCTCAGCATTCAAATGTCTGTCAGGGGTCTCTGTGTAAATTTTTCTGTCAGGACCACAAGCTTGGGGGAATTCTCCCAGATCACTTGAATGTGTGTACATAGGCAAAGACCGAGTCTTTTTTGAACGTGTCCCCTACATAACATGCTTACAAGATACAGTAGTATGAAGAGTAAAGGATCAAAGGAAGTTAGGGTTTTTTATCTACCTGAGAGGTCTGGGCTTGTTTTCTGTGTCTGATCTCTTGATCCCTGAATTTAGAAATCATCACAGGAGTGGAACCCTCTGCATGTACTGTGAGACAATGTATTCTGATGCACCCAGTTTGCAGGAGTTTTGGAGCCTGGGTGGACTAACAGAGTACTGCCATGTGTTAAGGATATAACAGTCTAAGACTGAAGTCTAGGGCTAGTTAGAATTTAATGGAAATTAGTTTTTTGTGTTTGAATGAAAAAAATTAAATATACTAATTCATAAATTAAAAATGAAAACACATAAATCTTATTAATGTGATTAAACTTTACCAAGTATTGAGCTTTTTCAGTATTTTATAAATCTGGAACCATAGTTATTTCAAGACATGACCACTTTGGATTGCATTTCATTACTAACCGGCAGGTGAAAGTCCCTATGTTTTCTTGATGATTCTACAGGAATTCAGTTCTGAACCCTTTTTGACCAATTTAATGATAAGAATTTGTACTTGCAAATTAGGGAGAAAATGATTTATGTAAAACCTTTCACAAATAGGATATAGATACACTTTCTTGTCTTGATACATGTGCATTGCACTCCTTTGTGCTAGTAGGAAGGGGTTGCTAAACATACCAATACTATTACACTAAATTCACTTCCCAAGAAAGAGTAATGGGAGTTAAGTGCTCACATCTGGAGGAGGATGTAGTGATCAAATAGATGGCAAAAATGACTAAGGAGAGTGTTTAAAGGAGTTCAAGACACTATTTCTGAACATAGAATCAACATGGTTTGGAATTAATGAAGAAAAAGAGAAGATAAATTCAAAAAACAGGTGGATCTAATGGTTCAATCTTTTAATAACTCTTTTGGATTTTCAATCTAGACATTAAAAGATCTTAGACATTTTTATATTTTGTTTGAAAATAACTTTTCAATTACTCTTAATTTCAGTGCAGAACAACGCAATGACCTCTATGCTCTTTTTTGAACAGCAATGCTCATTGTGACTTTTAGTTTGGAGACATTTAATAAGCTTTTGCACATTTTCCCAAGGTTTCTTTTTTCTTTTCAGTTTCTTCAGAAACTGATGCCTTCCTCAGGCTTGGATTTTATCTTTGTAAAGCCAGAATCCCCCCTGGCTGCTTTGCATATCTGGCAGAGATAAGTATTCCAATAGCATGTTTTAAAGCTTAGAGAAGTGAAACTTAGTAGACCAAAGCCCATAAGTGGATGGAATACAAAACTAATAAAGAACTGCAAAAGACAGTTAAATGCAACACACATAAATTGCTTCAGTTCTCCCTTGTTCTCAGTGTTTTTGTGCCTTTGTATATTAAAACGAGTTTACATAGTTATTAAAATGACGTCTGTCACAAAATAGAAAATGAGAATGCATTGGCAATTATACCTAGGAAATAAATTGAAAAAATATGAAGAGAAAAAAAATCTCTTAAGGAAAGATTATGATGAGGGGTCTTGCTAGAAAGACTGGATTCCTTTTTTTTTTCAGGTGTAACAGTAATGGAAATACAAGGATGTAACATTTTTAGTCCAAATTCTGATATCCTTCTTCGTGTTTATTCAGCTTTTACTTAGACAAATTCCCATTGACACTACTGCCCATCCAAATGGCACCAAGAATGAAGCAAATATACAGTGGAAACCCCAATACCTCTCTGCCCCTTTCTCTGACTAACATATACAAAAAGTAATTTCCATATAGGTCTGAAACAACCACATCTTGAAAGGACTTCTGCTGCGATATTGTTGCTTTTCTCCACACCTCTGGCATGGAACAGCTTTAAAATCACCAGCAGTGGCTACCTTAGTATGTTGTGGGGGTACCTCATTTGGAAAGATTAGGTGGGGCCATGTTTAAGGGTGTAGTGATGATAGTGCTATAGTTTTGTGTTTCAGCTGGTCCTGGCTACTGTAGCAGACAGAGGTTGCTTTCAGTTATGCATGAAATTGAACCCAGTTGCAAGATCAAGGCAGGCAAGCAGGCAACCTGTCTGTTTTGCCATAAGTGCAGCTCAGATACATCTGAAGGTTTGGGTTTTGATATTTAATTACTAGAAGAATATTACCAAATTGGAGGGATCCAGTGATAAACAACAATTACTACCTACTCTGAGGGTGCATCCAGACCAGTACTCCCATGCCTCTTGCAGCATCTCAAAGGAGTTTGAGAGGGAGCAAGATGCATGCCAGGAACAATGAAACATTCCCCACACTACATATTTGCAGTGAAGGCTCAAAATTTGGTACCTGGAAATCCCAAATAAACCACGGGTGAAAAAAGCGGGGCAGGGCACAGTCCCTGACCCATGCACTGAGGCAACCCGGGAGTCAGTCCTCCAAGAGAGGTGCTCTGCTTTGTGGCCAGAGCATCTCTATGGTGCTCCTGCTGCCCCAGGCGCTGTCATGGGTAAGTTAGGGATGTTGGGGTGGGGGGGTTTATGGGTGTGTGTGAGGAGTGGTGGGGGATGTTGGGGCAGGGGGAGTGGCAGGGGGATGTCGGGGG
>NW_005843136.1:243951-249772 GCF_000455745.1 Alligator sinensis | reverse complement strand
CCGCTCAGGCCCCTCCACAAAGCCAGCACTGGGACCTGACCCGGCCCAGCCCAGCCCAGCCCAGCCCAGTGCAGCGCAGCCTGCTAGCATGCCTTTGCACTGGACCAGGAGGCAAGGCATTGGGATGCGCAGCTCCTATGCAAACGCATGCTGGCTGCGCGGCTCGGGCTGGGTTAGGTTGGCAGGCCACGTTTTCCATGAGGCTCAGGCGGCAGTGCACAGCTATGGCCATAGCACATTGCTGCCTGAGCCACATGGAAAATGCACCCTGCCGACCTGACTTGACCCAGCCCAACCTGGGCCGTGCAGCTAGCATGCTTCTGCATAGGAGCTGCACCTCCTGGTCTGATGCAAAGGCACGCTAGCAAGCTGTGCTGGGTTGGGTCCCAACTCACGTCTCCTCTCCACACACACCATGGGTCTGGCAGCACTGCAGCTGGAGGCAGGACCTGGCTTGGCATGACAGGTAGTCCACACGAGTGGTGCCAACCCCCAGGTCACAGCTCGAGTGGTCTGCAGCTGCCTGAAGGCACATGGCATCGTGCTGCACTGCATCTGCGCAATGTGGCAGAGGCAGAGCTGGGTGCCAGGCAGCCGGGGACAAGCCATGCTGCACCCCCATTACCCTGCGCTGCACGGGGGGGGCATGCCATGAGGCCGCTGAGTGCTCCAGGCTCCCTGATGGCCGCTGCCAGTGAGCTGCGGGCCATACAGGGGGTTGGGGCTGTGCAGGGGGTAGGCAACAGGGCTGGAACTGTGCGGAAGGTGGGTTGGGGGGTTGGAGCTGGGGGGGGGGCTCTAGGCCCTGTGGGGGAGCAGTAGCCCCTTTTGGGGGCATCTGTAGCCCCCGTGGGGGTGCTTTGGTACCTGTGGGGGGTCTCTGGAGCCCTGAACTGAGTCTGAGTGTTTTGTCCAGAGGCAAAGACTCCAGGAGAAAGCTGTGGACCAAACCCTGCGATCCCAGGAATTGGCACAGAGAGCTGCCAATGGAGGTTTCCATTTTTATATAGGGGATGCTGGGATTAGGGTCGCAAGCCAACGGGCTAAGGAGACTGGGAAAAGCACAGGTAAATGAACATTAGCGTACATACACTTAGGATATATATAACAGATAATAAATGGTGTCAAGGTGGAGAAACAGCCAAAAACAGATAACAGGGAACAGATAGGGAACACTAACACAGTGGTATACATATCTGGGGAACCTTAAAGCCCCTCCACAGCTCCAGAGGGCTCCAAACCAGTTTCTGGTCCCAAAACACTTAACTGCCATCTGTCTGGGCTCCGTGTGTGAGCCCTGCTGCTGCAGCCCATACTCCTAGCTGCTTCCCACTCCCACGCCACATGCCATGCCCCCCTGCTGCTCTTTCCATTTCCCCTTTTCTCCAGCTGACTTCTTGGAGTCCTAGAGCATGCTACAGTTCATTTTCCCAGGCCCCTGGATGTTTCTGGGATTTGCAGTCCAGACTACAGTTCCTTTCTCTGGTACCATGGAGGCATTTGGGAGTTGTAGCTTATTTTATAGCATGACAGTATATTACATCTGGTTTGTTCACTGAGTTCTAACTGCCTAGTGCTGTTTAATCTGAGCCGCTGCACATAAAACACCTGGTTTAAACTGTCTCATGCAACAGTCTCATAACAGTACACATCCCCGCATAGCTAATATCATGCTGTAGCTGGGAATTATGGTACAGTCAAGGATCTGCATATAGGACATGTCACCATTTAACAACTGTTTAATTTTTGCTTCATGTGCACCTCTTTTGGGTATGAGCTAACCTCCTTGTCATACTCTAGCTAGACTGCCATCACTTTGAAGACATTAGAGAGGTAGTTTGCTGTGTTAGTTTAAAGTCACAAAGCATCTGATGAAGTGAGCTTTTGGAGGTTCGTGCATCTCCGAGTCCATTGGTCTTTGAAGAGGCTAATCTAGCGTTCTCAACTGAGGCAACTGGTGATTAGGAAAGATATTTAAAAGTGGTCAGTATATTTATTGAAATATATCCCTCACTTAAAAAAATGCCCATTGTTTGGCAAGTCCTGTCCTGCACTTTAGAAAGGTGTCTTGGTAATACCAGTGTCAGTTATTTTAAATTAGTGGGCTTTGAATCAATTCTAAAGTTAAAGATATTTGTGCTTTACTATAAAAGAACAGAACTGAGCCCCAAATAGTAAAGACTACAATGCGTTTTTGTTTTCAATACGTCAATCACCAAGAGAAAATACTAAATACTTATAGTAAGTTAACATTTTTCTTTCACACAGAATGGCAAAATATTTTGATAAGATATTAATTACAAATAAATAATCAAGATATGATATACATATCCACAATAAATTGTATTCCAGCATTGTTAAGAGTTATACATAAACCAACAGATTCCTGAAAAATCTGATTCTATAGAACTACAGGACAAAGTCTCACATTTCAAAATAAAACTGTCTATAAGCATAGAATAATGCTTCCACTCGTACACTCCTTAAAAGCCACATTGTACTACTTTGCAAGTCGGTTTGCTTCTATCTCAAACAAGGGATTTGCTGAGTGTCAGCCTTGAGCAACTGTTTCATAGTTGAAACTGCATCTTAAAGGTTTTTAACTAAAAATAACAAGTGGGTTGTTACCTAAGTGTGCTGGGTGATACAACTTTGAATGGGAGTATGTACATTAGTGCCAGAAGCAGAAAGGTTCTGTTGTACATTCTATAAATCCATAAAGAAAAGATCTGATTTGTTTAAAGGCAGCCGTAAAGAATACTGTACCTTGGTACCAAGAATAGGATGCCCCTGTCCTATGATAAATCCTCACAAATATCTTTCATGAAGTCAGCTGAAACTCATCAGATCTCTTCAAACAACACATTCATCTTTAAACTAGTGGTTCTCAATCTTCTTAGACTCAAAGCACCTCTTCAGACCTTTTCTGAATTTAAAGGCACCCCATTTCCAAAACTAATTTCATTCATTTTTTGACTATGGAAAAAATAATAAGCAGAAAAAACCCTCATAAAGACCACAGCAGACTACCAGAATGTGTTCGACACTATGGATCCCTATTTAAAATCTCATGCTTTTTCTTTTAAACTATGTGTAGGCATTTCTGTGGTCTGAACATGGGTTCCCACAAGGGGAGATGCAGAATAGAAAATTCAAGGCAATTACATTAATTTCAAGGCAATTACAAATGCATAGGATTTATTCATTCAAAGTGAAATATCTGACTACAAACTGAAGGAGTGGTAACTTCACTTGTTACATCTGGCTTTCACAAACCTTGTTTGACACTATAATATTTTAATTTTGGAAGTTAAAAAGTATAACAAATATTGAATCATGTATTCCCCTTTATAATACTTATTTGTACTACAGTATGTCTCATTTTCAAGAGAGCATGACTACCTTTTTAACAGATGAGTAAAGTTGTGCTCTATTTCAAGTGATTGTGGGGTTTTTTGTTATCTTGTGTAAATAATGCAGTTTATAACATTGAAGTCTAATGGTTAACACACAAAGAATCTGCACTTCAAAGAAAATGCTCATGTGCAAGTTTCTGTTTAGATTTCATTCTGAATAATAACTGGAGATTTTACACTGACAGTTCTCATTTAAAGGATTTTAAATCAGTGATCTTCATATCACAACACAGGGAAACTATATGAAGATTGTTGGATAGTGAAGAATGTGGATCAAAAGCCAGATCTTAGTTTTGGATTGCATTGCAACAGAAGTGTGGATGGAGAAGCAATATGTCTCCAGGGGTCATTTGCCACAAAAAGTCTATTCCACTGAAGATTGTCACAATTCAAGGTGGACCAGACCTAAAAGGGCCCTAATAGATTAAGTGTTCTGTAAGTTATGAGACTGTTGTCCAGGAAGAGATGATGATTTCACTTTTCTGTACATTTCCAGAAAAGCTGTATGTTATTGTAATGAACTCTGTACCTCATAACCTCATGGTCCTATAGATTGCTGTCCTGATTTCCAAAGAATCTGTCATGAGATTTCTACTAGGTTTCCCATATTTTGAAGATCAATCCTTGCAACACGAGTCAAGGTGTGAGACCTGAACCATGATCATAATGCCCTTTTTATAGCTTATTACCAGCTAGCTATTCTGACTTGCACTTAGGGATGAACCAACTGCTATCATAGAAATGGAGAAAGCTAACAATTTAGCTACTCTATGCAAAAGTGGCATAGAATAACTTTTCCTTTCCTCAGGGCTTTTCCTAAATAGAAGTTTGTTCAAAGTCTTAGAACCTGGATTTACATTTAAGCATTTTCCCATTAGAAAGAGACCATCATATCACATTGGGCTAAAGTACAAGGCTGAAACAAAAATAGCCCATTAGCAAATCTAAGACCAATGAAAACGTTTAGCATTATGTAAGTAAAGGACATGGAAAATTCCTCAGGGTCTTGTATTCTTTTTAGGACCAGGCAACCAAATAGTACATGATAATTACATGGACTGAACACACAGCATAACCAGTAGAAAACATATTAGATTTTTAAGGGTTGTTTTTTTTACTAATATAAATAACTTGTTTTGGGGTAAGACATTTGTTTATTATTTTTCCTTATAGTGTAGCATTGCCTATTGGCCTCATGCTAGTAAGTGGCTTATTTTATTACAGTCCAATCATATATAATGAGAACCTCTGTTTCATTTCTGCTCTTTTCAATCAGTGATCTGGATCCTACAAACTGTTTCACACGTAGAATGCTGCAGAATTTCATTGGCAGAGTAGGACTCTGCAGAGTGTCTACCTAAGTAGATGCAAGACTGGCAACATAAAAATGGTAGGTGAGAGGGCAGATGTGGGATCCAGTTTCTACCTTTCCCTCTTAATCCAATTTGTGTGCATGTTTCCCATCTTTCACAACTATTGTACTGTACACAGATGTTGCACATTGTGATTATTTTCAACCTATAGTTCCTGCTATATTCAACTTGGAGCTGTTTTCAATTTATCTCCTGATCTCAAAAGAAGTTCATGGTTATTTTATTTGTTTCCTTGGGTATTCAAAAGCTTATAGTCATGGGAAATCAACTTCTTAAATTTTGTTTATTGCATATTTTCATATACATACAAACTTTAAAATATGAAGAGAAGGATAAAACAGTCAACAACTTAAAAGGAATTTTGTGGAATTAAAATAAATGAAGAACAGGAAAAGCAGAAGGAAATAAAGAAAAGAAGAAGACAAGAGAGCAAGAAAGAAATACTCAGATATTTAGAACTGAAATAGTTCATTCTTTGAGGTGGCAATGAATGAAAATATAGCTCCTCTGTAGAGCTATGACTTGTGCAAATGCTAAAAAACAAATTTAAAAAACTGCTTTAGGAGGATTTTAATATTTTGTTTTGACTTACAGTACTTTTTGAGAAATGTATTCCTTAAAAAAATCCTATAAACTAAAATGCTTTAGATGGTTTATTTGAATGTGGAGTACTTAAACTCAAAGTTTTATTTAAGACTCTCAGGCCCCTTCTAAATGTTACAGGTATGGCACAAATTACTTTTTAATTGTGCAATTACTTGAGACCAGTTACCCATGCAAAGTAGCTGTCACACCACAAAAAGCTCCAACCAGCTATAAATTAGGCTTAGCAAATATGTTCTAACTTTATAGCAGGTTACTATCAAGCTTTAATTTGCACGTATAGATGGGTCTCCCCTGTGGCAGGTGTGCACTACACTCCCTGGGAGTCCTGCAACTGAGGGGACTCTCAGCCCAGCAGCTGTCAATTCTGGGTCTTGGCAGCAGGGGGACCCAGAGTCCCACAGCTGCAGATGCTGGGTGCTGAGACCC